>NW_015387157.1:83104-105164 GCF_001527695.2 Protobothrops mucrosquamatus
AGTATTTTAATCGGAAACACAGCTGGTAATATTTGGTTTTAATTCGGCTTTTATCGGGGTTTATTTTTTTTTGTATTTTTGTATTTTGTATTTTTTGTATTTTGTGTATATTATTTGTTTTTAATATGCTGTGAACCGCCCTGAGTCCTATGGGAGAAGGGCGGTATACAAATTAAAATAATAATAATAATAATAATAATAAAAGAACACAGTCAAACTAGAGTCTTGGACTTCAAGAGAGCTAATTTCAATAAAATTAGAGAGGGTTTGGGAAGGATTCCATGGATGAGAATCCTCCAGGGGAAAACAATTCAAGAAGCTTGGGAAATTTTGAAAAGTGAGATAATAAAAGCCCAATCTAGTACAATACCAACAAAGAGGAAAAATAACAGCTCTCAAAAGAAATCAGCATGGCTGCACAAAGAACTCTCTGACAAATTGAAAGATAAAAAGGACAAGTATAGAAAGTGGAAAGAGGGGCACATAACTAAGTCAGAATATCAGCAAATAGCCTGAGCCTGCAAAGATGAAGTGGGGAAAGCTAAGGCTCAAAATGAACTAAGGCTTGCGACCAAAGTCAAAAATAACAAAAAAAGCTTCTTTCAACATGTAAAAAACAAGTAAAAAGTGAAGGAAATGATTGGTCCATTAGTGGGTGAAAGTGGCAAGAAGGTGACAAACAACAGGGAGAAAGCGGAACTATTTAACTCGTTTTTTGCATCTGTCTTTATACAAAGGGAAAAAACAGATCAACCTATCAAAAATAGTGCCATAAAAAACAGAATAGAAACACAAGTTAAGATAGGCAAGAAAATGGTCCAGCCTAGACAAATTCAAATCGCCAGGACCAGATGGATTACACTCCAAGGTTCTCAAGGAACTGGCAGATGTGATCTCTGAACCACTGAACTATATTTTTCAAAGATCCTGGAGCACAGGGGAACTACCAGAGGATTGGAAAAGAGCTGATGTAGTTCCCATCCTCAAAAAAAAAAAAATGGACCCAGGAAATTACAGACCTATCAGCCTGACCTCAATACCTGGGAAGATCCTGGAAAAGATAATCAAACAACGAATCAATGAACACCTAGAGGCAAACAATGTCATTATTAAAAGCCAACACGGCTTTGTCAAAAATAGATCATGCCAGACAAATCTTATTGCATTCTTTGACCAAGTGACAAAATTAGTGGATCAGAGGAATGCTGTGGGCATCATTTACTTGGACTTCAGTAAGGCATTTGATAAAGTAGATCACAACCTACTACTTGACAAGATAGAAAAATGTGGGTTAGATAGCATCACTACCAGATGGATCCATAGCTGGCTGACTGGCCGTACTCAGCGAGTGGTCCTCAATAGAACCGCATCTACACGGAGGGAAGTGTGTAGTGGGGTGCCCCAGGGTTCTGTTCTGGGCCCAGTGCTCTTCAACATCTTCATCAACGATTTGGATGAGGGGATAGATGGGGAACTCATCAAATTTGCAGACGACACCAAGCTGGCAGGAATAGCCAACACTCCAGAAGACAGGCTTAAGATACAGAAGGATCTGGACAGACTTGAACACTGGGCACTATCTAACAAAATTAAATTCAATGGTGAAAAAAGCAAGGTTCTACATTTAGGCAAGAAAAACCAAATGCACAAGTACAGCATAGGTGGCACCTTGCTCAATAGTAGTAACTGTGAGAGGGACCTCGGAGTCCTAGTGCACAATCACCTAAATATGAGCCAGCAGTGTGCTGCAGCTGCCAAAAAGGCCAACACAGTGCTAGGCTGCATTAACAGAGGGATAGAATCAAGATCATGTGAAGTGTTAATACCACTTTACAATGCCTTGGTAAGGCCACACTTGGAATACTGCATCCAGTTTTGGTCACCGTGATGTAAAAAAAGATTTTGAGACTCTAGAAAGAGTACAGAGAAGAGCAACAAAGATGATTAGGGGACTGGAGGGTAAATCATATAAGGAACGGCTGCTGGAATTGGGTATGTCTAGTTTAATGAAGAGGATAATGGCCTTATTTTTCAAAATATCACTGAATATCGATAGACACTATGAGAGAGAGAAAGAAATGGAGAGGAGGGGAAATGGAGAAAGGAGAAAGAGACAGAGATTTAGCAAACATTTTGTGAAAATATGTTGTGTTTTGTTTGTCATCAAAGATTAGTCAACAAAATCGTTATTAGCTTATCATGATGTTTTTAAAACTTGAATTGAATAGTGATTTTGCTTAAAACAGATTCTGGAAAGAAAGGTTGAAGAGATGACTTTCTGCAATGTATAAGCCCTCTCTTTACATTCCAATCCATCACAGCATTATACTGTTTACACTATTTCTGTCTATAATAATAACCCAGATTTTCATATATACTTTAAACATACACATAAAGTTTCAACATTGTCAAAAGCATAGACTAAATCCCATCTATCTGCATATAGTGAGATAAAACAAAGTGAGATAAACATCTATCTTTTTGAGACTCTGTTCTTGGTTCCCAACACTACAGTGATTATGAAAATGACCAATGTTAGGTACTGTGGGTAATATAGTTTCACAGCTACCTTTACACTTCATTTTTTTTCAAGTACTAGACATAAAGGCCAAAGTATCTTGCACATATGACATTGGGATATACACATATATTTGGGATATAACATCCTTATTGGCAAATAAGAATAAGCCAACAACTCAGGATTGAATATATTCACAAGTAAATTAATTGATAAACACTCCAAAAAATATACCTAAAATGTCTGATGAAAATCTGATCTAAGAAACATGCACATAATTTCTCCCTTTTTTAGTTTTCATAAAAGAGGAACTTGGCATACAATCAACAAAGTGCGCAGTCCAGCAACATTTTTTCCTTATCTATTCTGCTGTTTTAGCAAAATCTATTTTAGAGGCATAGGCAAGGAATAAGATATTTTGCATCAGAATAATTTCTTAATGTAATGCAGAATAGAAGTGAACTTCCTAATTTCAGCCTCCTCCCTCAACATAGTAGTAAAATTCATAAATGATTTTCTGTCAGTATTGGCTCTACAATTCCAGGAATTGAATTTCTATGGCCCATACCATTAATTTTCTTCCCCCAGACAAAAGGACCTGTTTGAAGGAAGGTCCTCCTGGAGCTTTCACAGCTGTCTTTTGTCTCTTGGGAGAACACATAGCCAGCAAGCTTACTTTTGATCTAATTGAGAGTGCAGCTGCTCTGTAGCCACCCTATTCCTTTCTTTACAAAGCAATCTTTCTAATAAGAAAAAACATGAAGGACTCCTGAGAAATAAAAAAAGACTTTTCCTGTCACAAGTTTCAGTTAAATTATTTAGGATAACACATTTCACTTGATTTCCTGTTAGGATTGGCCTAATACCGGTAGCAGTAAAACTAGAATGGAGTGATTGAGATGTCTGGCTCAGGCATATTCTGGTCTGGACAATAGTTTAAGGGCTCAGATATGTCGTGTATTTCATCAATAACTCTTGAAAAAATGCTAAAGAAGCAGAACTGTCAGCCTGTCCCAAATATAGACAATGCCTTTTTTTATAGCTTTTCTTGCTTTTCTGCAGCTTGTCTCTTGTCCTTTTATTTCTCATCCAATCTTGTTTCTTCTTCTTTATAACACCTACTTTCAAGTCATTGACTTATTTCCCACCTCTGGCGATTGCTTTGTTTCTCGTGAAGAAGTGTGTGGGACATTCATTAGTGATATCTTATGACTGTGGTGGCAAACCTGTGGCACGCGTGCCACAGGTGGCACACAGAGCCCTCTCTGTGGGCACGCGTGTCATTGCCCCAGTCCTAGGCCTTCAGTCCCGTCCATGAGCAACCTGCATCAAAATCTCCCCGAGCAAGTGGCTTTTTAAGCTGGGTTTTATAAAACCTTTTTGCTTTAGGTCTCTGTCGCCGTGTGCAAAAAAAAAAAGAAGAAGTTCAATCAATCAATTTCAACTTCTTGTGGAAAAAAAAAGATCTCGCAAAGTTGGAATTGGTTGATTGAACTTTATTTTTAGTCCCACACAGCGGGGGGGAAAGTGATGCGTTGGAGCTGGAAAGAAGGTGTTGCATGGGGGTGGAGTGGAGCGGTGGGAGCAGGATGCTCCGTGCGAGGGGTGGGGTGCCCCAGTCTCGCCTCCTGCCACAACCCCCTCCTCACCAGCAGCCCCCTGGAGGAGAGTTGCCTCCGAGCGTGGCCCACAGGCAGGCAGTGTAGATAAGACTCTGCCCTCATGCCCCATCCCGCACAGTTGATGCTGCAGGGTGCAGGCAGAGGGCGTGGCCACCATGGCGCTGCTGGGCTGCCTGGGCAATCTGCAGTGAGCCCTAGAGGTGGTGAGTGGCCCTGCAGGCAGTGGGGTGGGGGCAGGGCAGGGGTGAGGCCAGTTTTTGGGCACTCGGTCTCTAAAAGGTTTGCCATCACTGGCCTACACAGCCACCAAAGCAGCAGGTGAAGCGCCGGATGCTCAGTTAGGGAGGGTGCTGAAGTGGGCGGTCGGGCCATTGGCAAGAGCAACACGTCTGAGCAGAAAGCGGCCTCGGAACAAGTGGGACAGGTATGGAAAGAAATCCTCACTCTCCCGAGAAATTGCCTTTCTTTCCTTACCTGACTCCCAACCCCTTGACATTTCTCCTTCGTGATCCGCCACCACTGCCACGTGCAGGGAAACAAAGGAAGTTTTCTGGGGGGAAAAAGGTCAATCAATCAATTCCAACTTCTCGTGAAAGATTGCGAAGTTGGAATTGATTGATTGACCTTTTTCCCCCCAAAAAAACTTCCTTTTCCCCCCGAAAAACTTCCTCTCCATGTGCAAGGGCACATGGAGAGAGAGAGCACCAGGAGGGGAAGAGGAGGAGGAGGAAACTGAGGTGTTACAAAAAAGGGGAGCTTCTCCCTTTCTTCCCCCCTTCTCTCTTTTTTTAAAAAACATATTTTATTGGTTTTTTGTTTCTTAGAACAAAGTGCTTGAGACAAACCATGGTGCTTGGGTAATCAAACATCCAAAAATAAAACCATATATAAATAACTCAAATCAATACATTAGATATTCCCTCTCTATTTCCCTCAAATAAGATAATATATTTAAAATAATCCATTTCTAGATTAAATTTCTATAAATTCTAAACCTGTTTTTAAGCCTTATAAATTTACAGTTACCATAGTCAACTTTAACCTTAAATAAACGCATTATCACTTCAGGTATCCTTTCCAGATATATTCTAGTTCTGATTTCTTAAATCCTTAATTTTATCACAAGTCTTGTTTATTTCTTTTTCCACTACACACTATGTATCCTGATTAAAATAAAATATTAGTCTACCCTATACATATAAAGTCCATCAATCAATCAATCTCTTTAACCTAGCAAAATAATATCAAATCTTAAATCATTTCAGTCTGTTAGGTAAAATTCAAATTTCATCCAAGTAATTATCATGCCTAAAAACACCCATATTATCACACAAAAACATCATCTTACTAATTTAACATGTTCAATTAATTGTTGAGTCAATCCAGATCTAAAGGGTTTTCTTCATTCCATTACATAATAGTTTTCATGGAAATAAACCTATTATTCTAAAAAATACATTCTTAGTCTATTTAAAATATATATTCTAATAATCACCCATTTTTCTCTTACTTCTAACTTTAAATCTTAATCCTTAAATCAGTCCATAGTTCTACAGTGCCTTTTAATCCATTACATATAATTTTAAGTTTCTCTTTTCGGTCTTATTCTAGCCTTCTTTTTGTGCCAAGCAGGTTTCCATAACAAAGCTTCCCTTTCAGCTGATAGATCTCCTTCTGTTGTTTGTAATGTTATTTGAGTCAGTAAACAGCATCCCATCCTCTCCATTGGGCATATATTTCTCTTGTCCTTAAAGCCTTGATGCTTTAAAGGTTCAAATCTCAGTCTTTGATTCTTCTGATCCTCAAAGATATAGATAAAGTGCTTGTAAGGTAAAATAAATTCCTCTTTAATCTCAATTGATTCCTCTTCTGGTGTATTTTGATTTATAGAATGGTCAGGTGCAGTCTGAAAGTCAGTTTGAGCATTTGGAGTAAGGCTTCTGGCTCTTAATTCTGTAGTGATCTCTTTCATTTTAGCGCATATTTCTTCAGTAGTCTCATAAATTTTTTCCAATATAAGCTTACAGTTTAATTGTGAATGAGGTTTCTCCATTTTAATAGTAGTTGAAGAGAATCCCTTTTTTCTTTTAGTGGAGGTATTTAATAAAAGTTAAGCAATATCCAATAAAAGTTAAGCAATACCTTTAGTGGAGGTATTTAATAAAAGTTAAGCAATATCCATCTCTACAATTTCCACAGCTGCATCAGCTTATCTTTTCTCTTCAAGAATAGTTTGAAGATCAAATCCACCTCATCTCCAAACACTAACCAGCAGTTGCAATGTTAACTTTTTGCCACTAGATGTCCTCAGTAGATTAAAAAATCTTTCCCAGACACCATTTTTTTCTTTTCCTTTTTTCTGTCTTTTAAAGAAAAAGGTGGAAAAAGAAATAATCTTCCAGTATAAAATAATAGTACAGCTCTAAAACAGAGATTTTTCTGTACCCCAAAGTAGATAAAAATGAAATGTAATCATTAAAATTATTTATTCTATCCTTTTGTTCAGCGCCTTTCTTCCCACGCAAACAAAAGCTGCTTTTTCAAGACAGGGAAATAATTCCAACAAAGCTTTTACAGGCAAAAAAAGACAAAATAGGGTAAAGAGAGGAGCAGGAGGGGTCTCACCCGGATCATCCGCGGTGGGTCTTTCACGCTTAGATGTACCTGTGACTTTCAACTGGTGCAGCAGGGTAATCGGCCATCTTACAGGACAATCTTTGCTCCGTCGGCCCTAGGGAGATAGCTGGGGCCACGGGAAAAGCTGCCGCCCTCCCGCAGTCACCAGCAACCCTCCTCCTCAGTGGTCGCCCCTCCAGGGCAACTTTCGACCCACTGGGGGGGTCTACCGGCAAAGAAAACACGGCCAGAGTGGAGACGAGTCTCCAAACAAGACCGGAGTTGCAGCGAACCAGAACCGGAAGTCCCCCCTTCTCTTTTTTTTTAACCTCCTCCCACTCCACTCAGGTGCAGCTGGAGGAAAAGGGCAAGAAGGGGGAGAAAGCAGGGAGAGTTTTTGTGTATGAGGGAGAGAGGGAGAGAGAGAGATAGAGCCAGCAGGGAAGCAAAAGTGTGGGGAAAGGAAAGCATTGCAGAGTAAGCAAACTTACAAAAAGGGGATCTCTCTCTCTGTCTCTCTCTCACACACACACATAGGCTGCATCGGGGAGGTGGTGTGCAGGCAGGTAAAAGAGCAAACTCGCAGATTGGCTTTGTGGTCTATTCTTGCCACCTCCCCTCCCTAAAAGCACAGAACTCTGTGGAAGGAGATGGGAATGAAAAGGAGGGAGGGAGGGAGGGAGGAAGGAAGGAAGGAATAAGAGGGAGGGTCTGAGGGAATTCCTGCCTTAGCACTTGGCCACCAGCAGCCCTGTTGCCCTTTCACCATCCCCTGGTGGTCTCCCATCCTATTGCTGAGGATGCTTTGGTTACAAAGCCAGGTCTCCTTGCATGGAGAGGGAGTGGGCCTCCCTCTGACCCATGCACTTTGCCCTCCTGCACCCACCATGAGATACCTGGCCAAGGAGAGCGAGCACAGAAGCAGTACCCTTCAGGAGGAAGTAAACGCAGCTGGGCACCCCCTCGGGGAAGCGCAGCTAGGCTAGGCAGGGCTGTGGGGTCCTGGTGCTGTGGGAGCTCAAGGGTCAGGCTGGGCTCTTGACCTCCACTGCCCAGGGCTGCAGGCAGTCCGTGCCACTGCATGGCCTGAGGCTCAGTGAGGCTCCTCCAGTGGACCATGCCCTGGCGCTTGCCCCAGTCCCCCCCTCCGCCGGAGACCCTCAGATCCACCCCAATCCTGCCCAGGTGTGCACAAGTGCCCCTGACGCAAGTGATGTCGAGCTGGCCCTGCCCACCCAGTAGGCCACGCCCATGCCAGCCATACCCACTCAGTAGGCCATGCCCACCCAGTGGGCTACGCCCATCTAGCACCCGACGATAAATAAGTGGAGTTTGGGTTGCAGTCTGGGCACTCGGTCTCTAAAAGGTTCGCCATCACTGTCTTATGATATAGCCAAAGCATTTTATTAATAAGAGTTTTAGATAAAATGGAGTGCTTATTTGCATATTCAAAATCAAGGAGAATGCTCAGAAAATGTGATATGCTAAATTAGATATTGGTGGTAATAAACCCGTTTTCTATTCATGCTTGACTCCTTGTAAGTTTTCTTACCAACAGTACCAATGTGATTTACCGGAGCCATCTTCTAATCTAGGAGGTTTCCTTGATTACCCAGTTATATAGTGCTGTGGGATTTTCTGGCTATCTCCAGCTGTATCCATGTGTTTACTAGATCTGATCCTACTCAGCTTTTTTCAAGATCAGCCTAGGTAATCATATTGATAACAATACATGCTGTGGCTATGTAAAAGCAAATTGAAACAGACAAAAGACCTCTTGCAGTAAACCAAAAGATTAAAGCCTGTGTCATATTTCTGCTATCAACAGTGATGTTGTCACTTTTAATTGCCCATGTAGTGCTGTGTACTGCTAATAATATTGTTTAGAGATCAATGAAAGTCAGCCATTGTTGACCTGATTTTAAACATTTTTAATTGGCTCAGAGAATTTTAGGGCCAGATGTAGACAAAATAAAGTTAGCATCCTTTAAAAATAGGTAAAATATAGAGACATACAATCTATACAATTCCTTAAAACAAGAGAATACAAAAATGAATAAATTATCAGCACTTGTTCTTTGTAAGAAAAACAATGAGATACAGAATTGCACCAGTTAGAGGTTTTTATCTTCTTAACACTTTTTAAACACCGGATATGATCCTAGCAATAGAGGAGCATTATTAATATGCTCAAAATAAGCCTGTAGCAGAAACAGAAGTTTAAATTGTGAAGTTGCTGATATGTTAATATGAACTGACTAGAATGTTTCAAATCCAGAAAAGTTAGTTAGGTTTATATGCTTGACATTTATATGCAGAAGATTTGCAAACAAAATTATGAGCAAAAAACAGATAACTTACAATCTCAACAGTTGCAAAATATCATTTAGGATGTAAACTCTTCAGAATATTGTTTTGGAATTCATTTTTAATTCATATTTACATGGCTCTCATTCAGAAATAAGAACAAGTTGTATAGAGGAAATGTATATATTTAAATCTTTTATTTGGACATAGAAGTTGTTTTTTGATATTGCAGGACATTTTAACTATTACAGTATGCATGTAGAAATAGAAAATGTAAGACATGCTCTATGGCAGTGGTTCTCAACCTTCCTAATGCCGCGACCCTTTAATACAGTTCCTCATGTTGTGGTGACCCCCAACCATAAAATTATTTTCGTTGCTACTTCATAACTGTAATTTTGCTATTGTTATGAATTGTAATGTAAATATATGATATACAGGATCAGACTCTAGAGTAGACTCTAGAAGATAGAACCATCCAACAAAAGGAATTCCACAACTACAGGTAGTCCTCAACTTACGACCACGACTGAGCCCAACATTTCTGTTGCTAAGCAAGGCAGTTGTTAAGTGAGTTGCACCCATTTTACGACCTTTCTTGCTGTAGTTGTTAAGTGAATCACTGTAGTTATTAATTAGGAACACAGTTGTTAAATGAATCTGGCTTCCCCATTGACTTTGCTTGTCAAAAGATTGCTAAAAATAATCACATGATCCTGGGACACTGCAACCGTCATAAACACAGGCCAGTTGCCAAGCATCCACATTTTGATCACATGACCAATTAAGGAAAAGCAGCAAGAAAAAGGAAGAAAGGAAAAGGGTTATAAATAAAAAAAATCAGAACCCCTGTAACATTTTGTGGATGAAGCGAGGGGTTACGTGACTACTTTTTCATGGAAGTTTCCCAAAACAGAAGGATACGACTTTACAGCTGTCCCAGATTCCACCTATTTCATTCCCTCCTTCCAACATTTTCACCTTCCACTGAGCGTAGTTGATTCTCATCTCAATGTTTTCTGATAAGTCCCTCTCTCAATGCATTTCCTTTTTCCTAACGATTTCTGGCAGTGGAGTATACACTTTCCCAATCGGAGCCTCGCCTTTGAATCCCGACCAGGCAGGAGGCAGAATAAAAGGAAGCCATTTAAAGGCAGGAGGAGGAAAAATCCCAAGGTTGGCTTGCTCCCGATTCACGACAAAAATGGCGAAGGGAAGCTCGCAATTCAGGCTGGCAGGCTGGCTTGCTAGCTTTCTCGCCCACGCCAACTCCCTTCTCTTCGCTTGCAGCCGGGTGATTCTGAGTTTAAGCGCAGCTCCTAGCAACCCCGAGGAAAATCCCACGGATGGGGGTGGGGAGACTCAATTAAGGTGCTTGCAACCCCCTCCCCATGCAAGGGCAGAGACCAACCCCACGAATGGCCATCCTGGCTCATGCCCGCGCAAAACAGCAACTCCGATCTAGACCGGGGGGGGGGGTTTCAACAGAAAGGAGGCGAGTGAGTGAACAACACCTCGGATGCACCAGCCTGTCTTTTGCTGCCCACAGCAGCGCCCCTCCCTCGTAAGCCACTATTCATTTAGCAGCTGCGGATCCGATTTTGCCAAACAAAAATAAAAATAAAAATACCTGGGGATTGGGGGGGGCGTGGGGGGAGAGAGAGAGATACCAAGTCTGCA
The DNA here is from genome assembly GCF_001527695.2 of Protobothrops mucrosquamatus. Taxonomy (NCBI): domain Eukaryota; kingdom Metazoa; phylum Chordata; class Lepidosauria; order Squamata; family Viperidae; genus Protobothrops; species Protobothrops mucrosquamatus. The sequence goes on from NW_015387157.1 coordinate 93,848, forward strand.
CCTTGCTCTAAGAATGCGATTTCCAGGTTTTTTTTAAAAAAAGCTAAGATTTTTTAAAAAATACAATCCAAAAGCGTTATTTAAAAAAGCAATTGCACTGCTGGCAGAAAGAAAAGATGATCGCCGGCACTTTTATTCACAGACACCAGATTTTTTTTCCCCCCAGATCATAAAATGTCCATTCCTCCCTCCAAAAGGGAGGGAATCAAAATACAAAAGGAACCCACCCCCACGGCAAAGCCCTCCGGCGTGCTGATTCCACAGCTAACAACCCTTCCTTCCCTCCCTCCCTCCCTCCTTCCTCCTCCTCCTCCTCCTTCTGCCTCACCCCCCAACTCCCCGCCAGCTCGTCTCCCCTCTTCCACCGAGGCGCGAGCGACTGGACGCAAGCGCGATCTGGAGCAGTTCGGCCGGCTTCACAGATTCCCCAGGAAGATACGTCACGGACGCCAATGTCAGGGCCGCGGCTTCTGATTGGTGAAAAGGCTGGAAGAAGGCGGGCTGAGTCGTTGGCTCTTGCTAGCTCTACCTGAGAGGCAGGGAGTTGCTCCTTTGATGCTTTAAGTCTTACCATTCTCTGTGTTGTTTTTATCCGCCTGGAGACAGATAGAGGAGTGGTGTCTCGGTTCCTAAGACCATTGGAAATATATGTTTTCCGATGGTCTTAGGTGACCCCTGTGAAAGGGTTGTTCGACCCCCAAAGGGGTCGCGACCCACAAGTTGAGAACCGCTGCTCTATGGTATATATTATCTACCACAATGTTAGGGTATTTAGTCTTTGGAATGTACATATTATGAAAGACATTTTTGCAGTAACAATAAGCATTTCATCCCACATTCAATAACTACTACTTCCTCCATTTCTCATGATGCCATATCGCATCAAATATTTATGAAGATGGAAAGCTAAAATTGTACTTACCAACAGGGATGACTCCCTGTAAATTTCCTTTGCTGTGGAGTACAGGACATGGATGAGAAGGAGAGACAACAATTTTCATGTTAAAAAAAAATACAATTATAACTTATTTACAGTCTGGAAAAAACAAAAGTAATACATTACATATTGCAGAAGCATAAATTATCTTCATGTTCCAGTCATTATATTTCTAGATTATGACAGGCTATGTTCAAATTTTGCTCACATTAATTCCAGCCCTAGGGTTAACCAAATTTGCATAATCTAATTTTAGAAACTGCTTCTTGTGTGAAAATGCAGTTGTGCTATATTTCATACTGTTATTTTTTTCCTGAATTCCTTTGTTTTTAGTTGCCTATTTCTCTGCTAGAGAACAGATTTGAATGTAATAATTATTATACTTGGCCGTGAGCAAATCCATTTCCATAGAATATTAGCCTACGAGGGTAAACATATCATCAGGCTTTCTATCTTAAGCTTTTATAGGTTCTTATAAGGTTGCTATAAATAGTATATCTGCTTTCTAAAACAATGTTTATTGCAGTTCCCTGGGGTGAGGGTTGTTGGGAGTGGTATGCAATCCATGGTGGAACAATAAACCGAAACCACACCAGAGATTTCAAAGCCCAGTTAGTACTGATCATAGTCTTCAGAGTTGGTATATCTATATGCACTCTAAATGTCTAGAATAATCTCTTCTATCTATAAAATGGACAATAATTTTGAGTGGCAGCATAGAGTGGAGAGAAAACATGGAGATGGATGGATGTTTAATCCTTCCCCAAATGGCTACAGTATTACTTTATGGTGTTTATGTTTATGTGTATAGATACACACACACATAACAACATACTATTATATATATTATATATGTTTTTTTAAAAAAATAAATATATATGCCACCCAACTCACAGCATCAAGCTATTTTCCAAAGCGCCTGAAGGCAGGACAAGAAGCAACGGATGGAAACTAATCAAGGAGAGAAGCAACCTAGAGCTAAGGAGAAACTTCCTGACAGTTAGAACAATTAACCAATGGAACAACCTGCGTCCAGAAGTGGTAAATGTTCTAACACTGGAAGTTTTTAAGAAGAAACTGGACAGCCATTTGTCCGAAATGGTATATGGCAGTGGTGGCGAACCTATGGCACGTGTGCCAGAGGCAGCACTCAGAGCCCTCTCTGTGGGCACATGTGCCATGCCCCAGAGATGGCAACCGTCCTTCTTCAACCAGCTTCCCGTTAACTCGCCGAGGTCCCACATGGCCAGATGCATCCCAGCATGGCTATTTCCCTCCCCCCTGTCCCATCCCTCCTGGCCTCACATGCTCTCCTTTTCCCGGGCATGACCCACTGCAGCGCCTCCTCAGCTGTTGGCCATCTGTCCAGCTTAGAGGCAGCTTCTCTGAACTTCTTGTGGCGGGCTGCGGAGCCCCAGAGTGTGCCGGTTGAGGGGCTGGCAGGCTGCTGACAGACACTGTTGGCCCCCATGCGCTCGCTGACCTCTGTGTGCGGGAGTCGATGGTGTCAGGCAGCAGCTGCCCCAGCCCCTGCCTCGCCTTGCCCTGCGACAATGGCACCCCAGCCCTGCCTCACCTCACCCCGCAGGATGAGCCTCCTGTCCACTGCCCCATCTGCCAAAGACCCCTGGATCTCCCCCAACCCTGCCCGGTTTCCACAGGCACCCCAGCAGCAGCTCATGGGCCTTGTGTTTGACATGTCTGATGTAAGTGATAAAGTCTGTGTGACATAAAGAAACTAGATATACAGTTTAATCCACTCTGACATAATTGGACACAGGTTCACACAACTGTATTGGGCGGGTAAGGTTTTATGTGCAGTATTTCTGAGTCAAATATTCTCACAAGTTTTATTCAGTTTTCCAAAAGAGAAAGAAAGAAAGAAAGAAAGAGAGAGAGAGAGAGAAAGAAAGAAAGAAAGAAAGAAAAAGAAAGAAAGAAAGAAAGAAAGAAAGAAAGAAAGAAAGAAAGAAAAGATATTTGAAGAAAATCAAGTACAGCTGCTTTATTGCAAAATTAAAGTAAGCCTTGAACCATAAGTTCTGAGACTCTTCTAAATTCTTTTTGAGCTTCATGGAAATGAAGGTCTTTTTGAATTCAAAACGAATAACTGTTTGTGTGTTTGTAGGTATGCTTATTCTTGTGAACATGCAGTTCCTCTGGGAGACCTAATTGAATTAACTCTGTGTTTGCAGACCATATCCATTGATGTGTGGATTAGGTCTGGGTAACTTATTTGAGGAAGTTTGCTAAGTTTAGTTGAATCATTTGGTTTCAGCTTGACTGACAGTTATCTGGTGGAGACACTGGTTCTCAGACCATTGTGGATTCTGTTAATATTTTAAGGGAAGATGGAAACAGTATATAAAGAATAAAATATATTTGGATATAAAACTTCTCACTGTTTCATAGCTGACATATATACTTTTCTGTAAATTTTATCACATTTTAGGGTTGCTTTATCTTCCTACATGTACACTTTTCTGTAAATTTTATTACATTTTATGGTTGCTTATCTTCCTACTTCCATTACCTACTATTTAAAATAAATAGTAAGGGCTGTTCACTAAGATATTTATTTGCCTCTCATCAAATTCAGCAACTCTCATACAGTACATATCAGCCAAAATACATCAAAAGAAAATCAAAACTCAATTACTAAATAACACATGCTGCATAAGGCAGTGATGGAGCCAACAGGAACTAACTGAAATAATGCTTTTCATTAGGAAATGACAAAGTGCCAACTATTCCTGCCTCCCATGATGATGATAGTGATTTACATATGACAATTACATATGTTAGTCTGAATGGTGTAATGCAATCCCATTCGGAACTAAGGATGATAAAAGAGACTGAGGCTCCATGCAGCCAAAGCCACTCAGCCTTGCTAGGGTTGTCGTAGCTCATTGTTCCTCACCCAGGCCCGTGGCCTCCAGGCCTTGTGACTGGACAGAGATAGTATTACCTGGGTCACTAAGTGTAGTGATATGGAGCTATCCTAAGCACATTGATGATATCTTTGTTGTTAGTTGCGAAGTCGTATCCGATCCATCGCGGCCCCATGGACAACATTCCTCCAGGTCTTCCTGTCCTCTACCATCTTCTGGAGTCCATTTAAGCTCACGCTTACTGCTTCAGTGACTCCATCCAGCCACATCATTCTCTGTCATCCCCTTCTTCTATTGCCCTCAATCTTTCCCAGCATCAGGCTCTTCTCCAGTGAGTCCTTCCTTCTCATTAGGTGGCCAAAGTATTTGAGTTTCAACTTCAGGATCTGGCCTTCTAAATAGCAGTCCAAGGGACTCGCAGGAGTCTTCTCCAGCACCATAGTTCAAAGGCCTCAATTCTTTGGCGCTCAGCTTTTCTTATGGTCCAACTTTCACAGCCATACATTGCAACTGGGAAAACCATGGCCTTGACTATATGCACGTTTGTTGGCAAGGTGATGTCTCTGCTTTTTAGTATGCTGTCTAGATTTGCCATAGCTTTTCTCCCCAGGAGCAAGCGTCTTTTAATTACTTGGTTGCAATCCCCATCTGAGGTGATCTTGGAGTCCAGGAAAAAAAAATCTGTTACTACCTCCATTTCTTCCCCATCTATTTTCCAGGAATTGAGAGGGCCGGATGCCATGATCTTGGTTTTCTTAATGTTGAGTTTCAAGCCAACTTTTGCACTTTCTTTACCCGCATCAAGAGGCTCTTTAGTTCCTGTTCACTTTCTGCCATTAGAGTGGTATCATCTGCATATCTTAGGTTGTTGATATTTCTCCCGGCAATCTTAATTCCAACTTTTGATTCATCTAGCCCTGCCTTTCTCATGATGTGCTCTGCATATAAGTTAAATAGGCAGGGTGACAGTATACAGCCTTGCCGGACTTCTTTTCCAATTTTGAACCAATCAGTGGTTCTGTGTTGAGTTCTCACTGTTGCTTCTTGACCCACATATAGGTTTTTCAAGAGACAAATAAGATGGTCTGGTACTCCCATCTCTTTAAGAACTTGCCACAATTTGTTGTGATCCACACAATCAAAGGCTTTAGCATAGTCAATGAAGCAGAAGTAGATATTTTTCTGAAACTCCCTAGCTTTCTCCATGATCCAGTGTATGTTGGCAATTTGATCTTTAGTTCCTCTGCCTCTTCGAAATCCTGCCTGTACTTCTGGTAGTTTTTGATCCACATACTGCTGGAGTCTAGCTCGTAGGATTTTAAGCATAACTTTACTAGCATGTGAAATGAGTGCAATGGTGCGATAGTTTGAACATTCTTTGGCATTGCCTTTCTTTGGAATTGGAATGTAAACTGAACTTTTCCAATCCTGTGGCCACTGTTGAGTTTTCCAAATTTGCTGGCAAATTGAGTGTACCACTTTTATTGCATCGCCTTTTAAGATTTTGAATAGCTCAGCTGGAATATTATCACCTCCACTAGCTTTGTTGTTGCTCAGATTTCCTAGGGCCCATTTCACTTCACATTCTAGGATGTCTGGCTCGAGATCAGTGACCACCTCATCGTGTTTATCTGGAACATTAAGCTCGTTCTTGTATAGTTCTTCTGTGTAGTTTTGCCACCTCTTATTAATCTCTTCTGCCTCTGTTAAGTCCCTGCCATTATGGTCCTTTATCATGCCCATCTTTGCATGAAACATTCCCTTCATATCTCCAATTTTCTTGAAGAGATCTCTGGTCCTATTGTTTTCTTCTATTTCTTTGCAGTGTTCATTTAAGAAGGCATTCTCACACCATTCTGTCCAAATAGCCACCTGCGATCTCCTCAACTGTACTTTCCAAAGTTGTCAGTCTCTAACTCCTTCCAGTTCCTTCTGTCATGCAAATCTCTATCTCTTTCAGGAGAGGAAAAAAAACACAAAGGAAAGGACCAGACACCTTTCCGCCAGCCAATCCACACAACAGTCAAAGGCAAAAATCCAGAGGACCTAGAGCAGGAATCTTAACTTAAATGAGATTAATTCCTGTCCTTTGTGTGGCTTTAAAAGCGCCAAGTCTTTAATCGGTGCAGCCTGGTTCCTCCACGTCAGGCCCTTCCGGGCACTCTTCCTGCCACTTTCACTCGCCGCTATCTTCCACTCCTTCAGTCTCTTTTTTCCAGGTTTCCCCTCTCCGCTTTCTCTTTTAATGCATCTACCAAAAAGAACCGCTCACAGAGCTTTGGGAAGAATCAATTTGGTCAAATCCGATTTACCGTCGTTCTGCTATTAACTCGCTTATTCCGTCCAGCTGTCAGCTTCAGCGGCCATTTTTGACTGTCTCCTTCCCGATCCGCTCGGTGCCGGGTTTGTCTGCTATCCTTCGTCGGTCGCCACCAACTGCAGAGCAGCTGATCGCCCACACTTTCCGAAGCCCCCACAAGGCTTCTCTCGGCTCGGATGAGCCCCACGGACCGAGGACGAGTGTTTGGCGATGCCAGAGAGACCGTTTGCACTGCCGCCCACTCTGACAGCTGGCTCTGTTGTAAATTGAGATAGAAGAAAGAAGAAAAGAGAAAGGATATTAAAGTGTGATTGAAGGGTTTACTGGATTATATATATATATAAAGGGTTAACACTGGGCAAGTTTAAGGTTAATAGCGGAGATTGAACTATTAGGTTTTACACTTGTATTAGTATAATACTGATAGAGGTATATAGATGAAATATATCAGAGATACTGTTGTTATTTGAACCCTTGAAAGGAGAATAACGTAAAGGAAAAGAAAGTGGAAGAACGTAAAGAGGGAAGTGGAAAGTGGTTATTTTGGAGGAAGAGTAAGTGGTGGAAAAAATTATTTAAAATGGCAAGCAATCCAAATTTAGCCAAGATTGGTGGTGTTGTGTCCTGAGCCTGCAGAAGCAGGCTTGGGACGATGCAAGAGTCCCGGGCATTGCAAAAGCTGCCCGGGACCAGACTGAGTGGCGCCGGCCTTGCGCGCATGCGCAAGGCGGGAAAAGACTGCCTGCTATTGGTTGTGATTGCCCGGGGATCTGGGAGTATAAAAAGAGGCCTGTGTGCCTCTGCTCTTGTTGGTTGGCAGTTGTAAGAGAGTGAGAATAAAGATCTGTTCTGAAACATGAATTGCCTCCTTCGCCATTTATCTCCGGACTTAACACTGGTGACGAAGGTGGGATTTAGTCTAGTTAGCTAGGGAAGCTTAAGACTCACCAAAAAGAAGTCCGGAAGAGGGACGACGGCGTTGAAGTTAGCATCCATCCTGCCAGTACAGCATCGCTGGAGGATGAGTGCGGCTGAAGAAAACCCTGTCCCTTGATCATGGCAAAAATCGGTCATTTATCTGAATTTGATGTCTCTCACCCAGAAAAATGGGAATCTTATGTTGCAAGGGTGGAGACTTACTTCCGAGTGAATCAGATAAGGGAAGATGGACTAAAGGCTGCCATGATGTTGTGCGTTTGTGGGCAAGACGCCTTTGAGATTGCCGAGAATCTAGTTGCCCCAGCCTCGCTAGAAGCTGTTTCATACTCTGATCTAAAGAAACTTTTGAAAGAACACTTCCAGCCCAAGCAATCTGTTATTGCGTGGAGGCACACATTTGAACTGAGAGATCAGTGAGCTGGGGAATCAGCAAAAGAATTTATTGCAGCCTTGAGAAGAGCAGCTAAACCGTGCGAGTTCAGAGGGCTCAGAAAGCTCCCTAAGAGGCAGGTCGACCAGGTACGGAGAACAGCAGAGTCCGGGCTTCCTGAGCCTAGGAGGTGAGCAGAGAGGTCAGGCAGCAGTCATAGGGCAGCCGCATTGTAATTCACCTAGTGTGGAAAGCAATGGTGGGGACCATTCAATCTCCCCAGGTCCGAGAAGGTCGCTACGGGTCAAAGGCCTGCCCAAATACCTTGCAGATTACGTGAGGTGAGCAAGGGTTAGAGGGACCTGGACAAGAGGTCCAGGTTGGTTAGCTCATAGGGAAAAAAGGAGTCTGGGCTCATGTATTCTCAGAACGATAGCACTACCAATACTTTTCACACTCTGTGCATTTGATGCAAAAGTTAGCAAACACATACTCTACCAAAGGTGGTGTACATGTTGGGCGCAGCATTGTTTTATCTAGGGGGGAGGGGTGTTGTGTCCTGAGCCTGCAGAAGCAGGCTCGGGACGATGCAAGAGTCCCGGGCATTGCAAAAGCTGCCCGGGACCAGACTGAGTGGCACTGGCCTTGCGCACATGCGCAAGGTGGAAAAAGACTGCCTGCTATTGGTTGTGATTGCCCGGGGATCTGGGAGTATAAAAAGAGGCCTGCGTGCTTCTGCTCTTGTTGGTTGGCAGTTGTAAGAGAGTGAGAATAAAGATCTGTTCTGAAACATGAATTGCCTCCTTCGCCATTTATCTCCGGACTTAACAGGTGGGGGGAAGAAAAATGTAACACAAGGTTCCAGCCCTATGAGCCAAAGATCTTTAGATGATATGCTTCAAAGAGAAGCTTTCAATCCACTTAAAGAACTGCAGGTAATGATGCAGGCAATACAGGAAGTCATGATGAAGAATCATGAGGAAATTAGAACGGAACTAGAAGCAGTTAGGAATGTTACTGGAGAAATGAGAGAGAAGATCCAGGCAATGGATGAAAGATTTGAAACGTTTAAGCAGCAAATCTTAAAAAATGAACAGAAGCTGCAGGTAGTAGAGCAAAGATTGGATAATGAAGAAAAGAAGGTGGTAGAGATGGAAAAAAACTTAACTGAGACAAATAAAGAGTTAATGACAGCGGTGACATTATTGGAAGCGGAGAAGGCGACCCAATATCTTAGATTTCAAAATGTCATTGAGGAAAGAGGAGAAGATCTTCCAGACAAAATGGCGGGTTTGTTGGCAGGAGCTCTGGAGATTGACAAAGAAGAGATGATTGCTGGAATGGACAAGGCATACAGGGTGCAGACAAACTATGGGAGACGGCATAATCTTCCTAGAGAGGTCCATGTGAAACTCATAAAAAAGAAAATTAGAGATGAAATATTATATAAAACACGTGATGAACAGTTAGAATTCGGAGGGAAACAAATCATAGTGTTAAAACAAATACCAAAAAGGATGAGAAACCTCCGAAAGAATTACCTCTTCCTGACATCCAAGTTACATCAAAGCAATGTAAATTTTAGATGGTTAACACCAGAGGGGCTTATCGTGACCTGGCAGGATAAGAGGTTTAGATTGGATACTGTAGAGAAAGCGGAAGATTTCTACAGGCAATACTGCGCCTTAGAGGAAGACCTGAGGGACCTTGGCGTAGAAAGAGATATGGTTGAAAAAAGAAGAGATATTGAGAGAATGTCGGAGAATAGAGAGACTGAGCAAAGCATGGAGGAAGTGAGAGGGAGAAGCGATCAAGTTAGATTAGGAAAACAGGGGAGAAACTCAGAGGCGGCGAAGGAAATAAGAATCACAAGACGCACAAAGACACGACAAAAACAAGACAATGGGAGAGGAGTATAGAATTTGGTCAACCAATATTAGAGGGTTGAATGCACCAGCAAAGCGCCAGAAAGTTTTTCATAAGCTTACCAAATTAAATGCGGATATTACTGCCTTACAGGAGGTTCATATAAAAAAAAGATCAAGAATATCTTTTAGAACCATTACAGGAACTGTTTAACAGTATATTGTTGGGCAAGGAGGTACCCTCTACTTGGAGGACTGCTTTTATAGCTCTAATACCAAAGGAAGGTCAGGACTTGACGCTACCTAAGAATTATAGACCTATATCTTTATTGAATATAGATTATAAGATTTTTTCTAAAGTACTGGCAAATAGATTAATGCAAGTGTTNAGGACAGGGGCAGTGGTGGGGGGAGCCCCATGAACTAAGGCAGAGAAGAGGGTTTGCTTTCAGGGCGGTGGAAGTGTTTTTGGGTCAACCTTCGATGCCCCCAATTTGCCCAGGCAGCTGCCTTTCACCGAGCCAGAGCTTTACTCGTGCTGGCAGCTTAGAAGGAGCCGGTTCTTCCTTTCAAAAAAAGGTGCCGGAATACTGTTCCGTGTGTTCGATGACAAAAAAAGCATTGTTTGCAAGAAACACATATAAGAAAGATTTTTAAAAATGTGAATGAAAACTTGGGAGAAGACCTCAGCTGCTTTAAGTTAAAAAAAGTTTTGCACATAAATCCAAAATTGTAATTAATATCAAAAATGATATTATGTGATCATCACACATATATTATGTGATATATGGGAGTGGAGATTAATTTTAATAAAAGATAGATCCTTTAGTGGATTTATGCTCCAATAAAAATAAATCTGCATTTTTCAATGGATGTATGGGAAAATTAATGGACCTGTCATATAAAAATTGGTGCCTAATGGGAGATTGTAATGAAGTAGTCTGCCCACAGCAAGCCAGAACATTAACCAAAGGAATTAAAATGATGCAAGGCAAGTTACCAAAATATTCTTCGAAATGATGGATAATCTTGAATGAATTGATATTTGGCGACATAAAAATGATGACTCTAAAGAATGTACTTATTTTTTAGAAAGATATAGTTCTTTTTCTAGAATAGACATGTTTTGGATTTCCAAAAGTTTGGCCACTTGTGTCCACAAAGTGGAAATATTGCCAAAGATTGCCAAATTTCTGTGATCATAAATCAATGACTTTAATATACAAGAAGAAACTTACAAGTTGTAGATGAATACCTAATGAAATATGACTACAGCTTGATTTAACAGAGTACCTTAATGGAAAAAGAATCTTTTTTAAAAAAAAAGAGAATAACCTCATAAGGTTACTGATATTAAAATGGAATAGGATGCCAGCGAAGAATTGGTAAGAGGAGAATTTATTCAGCAGAACAATAAACTGAACCAGAAAAATAGGTGAAAGATTCTAAATGATATAAAGATAAAAAAGGGCGAACTAATGAGATCTCTGGGGACAAAAAAAATTAAACTCCTGTACTGTCAACTTTCTATGTTAATGGTGAGAAAGATGGAAATAAAATTGAATTTTGTCAAAAACAGGAACTTTGAATCAGCAAATATGGCTTATTTGCTGGGAAATGGCTTATAGCCTGAGGAAAAAAAGGAAAAATAAACTGATATTAACATTACAAAATCAGAAAAATAAGGAGGCTGATAATGTAAGGATTCAAACAAAATTTTATCAATATTATACAATGCTATACAAAGAAAAAAAATTCATCCGTAAAGGCAGATGAATATTTAAAAAATCAAAATTGATTAAATTATAAGATTCCGATCTGGACAAGTCCAGGACAGATGATAGAAGGGATATCTAGGGGAGTTAAATTGGATAAAATTTCATATAAAGAATTACTTTTGCCGGTAGGACAAGATTGGCGACTTAAATCTTTGGGAGATCTGAAACAAGAGAATATTGAATATTCATGGTTTTATTATAATCAACTGTCTATGAG
>NW_015387157.1:106838-111871 GCF_001527695.2 Protobothrops mucrosquamatus
CCTGTATGTTAAGCAGAAAATAACTTCGAAACAAATCTATAAAGATAAAGAGGGAAGGGTTTTGATTGTTGAGGCTAAATTGAATAAAAGAAACATAATTATTGTTGTAATATATGCCCCAAATGGAGCTCAAGTATCCTTTTTTAAAAACCTTCATAATAAGCTGAGTGATATAGAGGGAGATGGCTTCTGTATAATCGAAGACTTCAATGCTATTGCAGATAAAACAAAAGACCATAAAAGCACAGAGGCAAGGAAAGGAAATAAAAAAAAAACACTTCCCCAAACTTTTTTTGAGATGTGTACAGATCTTAGCTTATATGATGTTTGGAGGGAAAGGAATTATGATAAGAGGGAATACACATACTTTTCTAACAGACATAGATCGTGGACTAGGATGGACATGTTATGGTTTACAAAAGAATTAGCCTCAGAAATACAAGAAATAGACATAGAATCCAGCCTCTGGGCAGATCATAATCCGATAAGTTTTCACTTGAAAGGTCAAAGAAGCAGGCCAAGATGGACTTTCCAAAGAGGGATTCTTAAAGAAAAAGAATTTAAGGAAAGCATGGAGAAAGAAATGCATCTTTTCTTTCAAGCGAATGATAATGAGGACACATCCCTGCAGAACCTCTGGGACATGGCTAAAGCTTACATGAGGGGTGTCGCAATATTGTACATGGCTAAGAGAAACAAAGAGAAAAAGCGATATAGGATGAGGCTTGAGGAAGAATACAAACAGGCCGAAACACTATCCCAGAGAGACCCTGAAAACAAAGGATTGAAAAACAAAATGGATTTAATTAAACACAAACTTAGTATAGAGGAATCGGAAAAGTTAGCACAAAATTACAGGCAGCCAAGCAAAATAACTTTGAGCACGTGAATAAACCAGGAAGATGGTTGGCATATAAATTAAGAAGGCAGAAAGAGAAGTCATGGATCATCAATTTGGAAGATGAAAAAGGAGAAATTCAGGGGGAGGAGATTATAAAAAGGGGAATTGCTCAAAGATATTATGAAAATCTATATAAGAGAAATGAGGGAAGAAGTACCGAATGGATAATAGAATACTTAGAAAAGGTAGACATACCGAAAATACCGGAGGAAATAAAAACTATGTTAAATGAGGAAATAAGCATGGCTGAAATAATTAGGGCTATAAATAAACAAAAAATTATTAAGGCGACAGGCCCAGATGGAATACCTGTAGAATTATATAAAGAGCAACAAAGTGTCAATACCTATTAGAGGTCTTTAACGCAGTACTAACCGAAGCTAAAATACCTAAGTCTTGGTCAGAGGCAAATATAATATCGATCCCAAAAGAAGAAGCGGAAAAAACACAGATACAAAATTATAGACCTATATCACTATTGAATTCGGACTATAAAATTTTCGCCTCAATAATGGCGGAGAGATTCAAAAAGTACCTAATTGATTTTATACATCCAGACCAAAATGGGTTACCAAACAGGCAGACTAAACGGAATATAAGAACAATTCTAGACATCCTCGAATTTTACGAATCGCATAGTGATCGGCAAGTGGCACTTCTGTTTCTCGACGCACAGAAGGCTTTTGACAATGTTAATTGGCAATTTATGATCCAACAATTAAAATTAATGGAAGCCGGGGAAAGTTTTTTAAATGTAATAGCCACAATATACTCTAAACAAAGTGCTCAGATTATAGTAAATGGAGAGGACACTGATAGATTTAATATACAGAAAGGCACAAGACAGGGATGTCCTCTCTCGCCATTGCTGTTTATATACACTCTAGAAATCCTTGCTAGCGTAGTAAGGCAAGAAGAGCAGATTAAAGGACTTAAGATTAAGAAAGAAACATATAAACTTCAGGCTTATGCAGATTACCTAGCATTTATATTAGAAGACCCAGAACATTCAGGGCAGAAACTATTCGAAATTCTGGAAGAGTACGGGGATCATGCAGGCTTAAAAATAAATAAAAATAAAACAAAGATCATTACAAAAAATATGACTAACATACAAAACGGAAACCTCGAGGCAAAATTAGGCATACAAGTAGTTTCCAAATTAAAATACCTAGGGATAGTTATTTCAGCACGCTGCTCATCAATCAAAGAAGACAACTATGGTAAATTGGTACAGAATATTAAAGTAGATCTAGAACGCTGGAAAAACTTACATCTTTCATTACTCGGGAGAATTGCAGCAGTAAAAATGAACATCCTACCCAAAATGATATTTTTGTTTCAGAACATCCCAATTCAACTAGACAAGAATTTTTTCAAGGAGTTAAATAAAATAATCTTAGAATTTGTGTGGTCTGGTAAGAAGGCTAGAATAAAATTAAAGCCTCTACAGGATGCCAAAGAAAGGGGTGGTTTAGGTTTCCCTGATTGGGAATTATATTACCTACTGCGGCCCTGACATGGATTAGCGATTGGATAACCTTAGAAAATCAAAGATGTTTACAGTTAGAGGGTTATGATCTCCAGTAGGGATGGCATGCTCACATGTGGATGGGGCAAAGCAGAAATCACCAATATTTCTTAAGACACAAGGTTCGGCAAGGATTAATAAAAAGCTGGAATATAGTTAAACGTCAATATTACACAAAGATCCCGGCCTGGTTATCGCCATTGGAGGCAGTTACATATCCCAATCTGTTTAGGAAAGACAAGGTTATTACATATAAAGACATTTTGACAGAAGAGGGTTATTTAAAATCAAAACAAGAGCTAAGACTACAAGGAATAGACATAGAGTGGTGGTCTTACCTCCAGATACAGGCAAGATACATGAAAGATAAGCAAGAATGGGGTATTAATAGACAAGATACAGGGCTAGACAAAATATTGTTAGGCCCAGAGAAAAAACAAATAAAAAATATTTACAAACACTTATTGGAGTATAAACTATTCGAGGAGCAGGTCAAAGAAACAATGGTGACATGGGCGATAGACTAGGATATAATATAAATTTGGATCAATGGCAGCAGGTATGGGTGCAAAACAATAAAATCACATTGGCGACATCATATAAAGAGAATTTATATAAGATGGTTTACAGATGGCATCTCCCTCCAGCCAGATTAGCAAAAATATATAATGGATACTCATCTTTGTGCTGGAAGTGTAAAAAAGAAAAGGGCACTTTCTTTCATATATGGTGGTCATATCAAGAAGCACAGGTGTATTGGCGTATGGTCTGGGAATGGGCAATAGAAATGACTAAGCAAAACATTCAGTACAAACCTGAGACATTGCTGTTACGAATACTAGAAAAAATGTAAATAAAGATGACACATATTTATTCATTCACGTGGTTACAGCGGCAAGGATATTATTTGCTCAAAAATGGAAAGCTATGGATGTACCGAGTGGGGAAACACTAATTCAGAAAATCATGTATTGTGCAGAATTTGACAGGATAACTAAAAGATTAAAAAAACAGGATGAAACAGACTTTTATTAAATATGGAATAAATTTTATAGATGGTGGGCAAAAAATGGAGGTCATTGTAATGAGATAAGTTGAGATTAGTATAGTCCTATTGTAAAGAGATATATTATTTGTAATTAATGTAAATATGGACTGAGATGTCTGTCAAAGATGATTTACTATGTTCAATGTTTTTAATTCCTTTTTTTTCTTTTTCTATTCAATAAAAACTTATAAAAAAAATAAGAAGGCATTCTTATCTCTTCTAACTATTCTCTGGAATTCTGCATTCAGTTGGGTGTATCTTTCTCTTTCTCCCTTGCCTTTCACTTCCCTTCTTTCCTCAGCTATTTGCAAAGCTTCCTCAGACAGCCATTTTGCTTTCTTGCATTTCTTTTTCTTTGGGATGGTTTTAGTTGCTACCTCTTGTACAATGTTGCGAACCTCCATCCAGTTCTTCAGGCACTCTGTCTATCAGATCTAATTCCTTAAATCTATTTGTCACCTCTAATGTATATTCATCAGGGATATGATTTAGTTCATACCTGAGTGGCTTAGTGCTTTTCCCTACTTTCTTCAATTTAAGCCTAAATTTTGCAACGAGAAGCTCATGATCTGAGCCACAGTCAGCTCCTGGTCTTGTTTAGAGCTTCTTCATCTTTGGCTGCAGAGCACATAGTCAATCTGATTTCTGTGTTGACCGTCTGGTGATGTCCATGTGTAGAGCCATGTCTTGGGTTGTTGGAAAAGAGTGTTTGCTATGACCATTGTATTCTCTTGACAAAATTCTATCAGCCTGTGCCCTGCTTCATTTTGTACTCCAAGGCCAAACTTGCCTGTTATTCCAGTTATCTTTTGGCTTCCTACTTTAGCATTCCAATCCCCCATGGTGATAAGGACATCATTTTTGGGTGTTAATTCTATAAGGTGCTGTAGGGCTTCATAGAACCAGTCAATTTCATCCTCTTCAGCACCAGTGGTTGGAGCATAGACCTGGACTACTGTGATATTGAATGGTTTGCCTTGGATTCGAACTGAAATCATTCTGCCATTTTGGGGATTGTATCCCAGTATTGCTTTCCCTACTCTTTTATTGACTATGAAGGCTACTCCATTTCTTCTGAGGGATTATTGCCCGCAGTAGTATACTTGATGGTCATCTCAGTTAAATTCACTCATTCCTGTCCATTTTAGTTCGCTGATTCCTAAGATGTCGATGTTCAGTCTTGTCATCTCTTGTTTGACCACGTCCAGCTTGCCTTGATTCATGGATCTTACATTCCAGGTTCCTATGGAGAAAAGATCTTTACAGCATCAGACTTTCCTTTCACCACCAGATCTTAACCCATGGTAATGGATGATTTCATCCAACCACTTCATGTAGTTGGGACCGACCTTGGAGAAAGGAGTCCAGCCTCAATTCACATAGCTGACTCAAAGGGATACTATGGTTGATGGTATCCCTGAGAGGTCAAGAGTGAGAATGGTTGCATTACCCCTATCCCGCCAGAGATTGCCCTGAGTGTGATCAAGACTCTGTCCCATAGCCAGATCTGAATCCTGAGTGAAAGGGGTCCAGAAAATCTGTTTCATTCAGGA
>NW_015387157.1:115582-119283 GCF_001527695.2 Protobothrops mucrosquamatus
ACCTGTAGCCCATCTCCCAGATTTATCATAATTCACGGCATTCCTAGAAATTCAGAGCCACGTGCTGCTTTCGGGAATTATCAGGTGAACTTCATTTGTCATAAAGCTGCGGAAATCACGTGCCAGAAAGGTTTCCTTCTTTGCGCACGCGTAAAACTCCCAGCGCACGCAGCCGCAGTAGTCAGAGCCGGCTGTGAGGGTCTGTGGCACGAGTTAAAATGGCGGAACGCGGCTACAGCTTTTCTCTCACCACTTTCACCTAGGTTCTTTTCTTGAGAGGGAGACTTTGAGGCGAACTGTTTGAACGGCTAGTGCGCCCTGGATGGGCTGCTCAAATAGGAATAGAATTTATGCAAAGTATCCCTATATCAAGTTACAGCCAAAATCTTTATAATGGCAGTTTTTCTACTGTGTAGGCCAGGGGTAGGCAAAGTTAATTATAATAGAATAGAGCTGAAAGGAAGTTTGGTGTCATCTGCAAATTTGATGAGTTCCCCTTCAATTCCCTCATCTAAGTCATTTATGAAGATGTTGAAGGGTACTTGGCCTAAGATGGAACCTTGTGGTATCCCACTGCTTACTTCTCTCCATGTGGATGTAGTGCCATTGAGGACGACTCGTTGAGTGCAGTTTGTCAGCCAGCAACAGATCCATCTGGTGGTGATGTTGTCTATTCCACCTGTTTCTAGCTTGTCAATTAATAGGTTGTGGTCTACTTTGTCAAATGCCTTACTGAAATCTAAGTATACTACATCCGCTGGTCATCTAGTTTAGTCACTTTATTGAAGAATGATATAAGATTGGTTTGGCATGATCTGTTTTCAACAAACCCGTGCTGGCTACTAGTTATGACTTTGTTTTCTTCTAGTTGTCCGCAGATCTGTTTTTTGATTATCTTTTCTAGGATCTTCCCAGGTATTGATGTTAAACTAATTGGTCTATAATTTCCTGGGTCTGTTTTGTTTCCTTTCTTGAAGATGGGGATAACATCAGCCCTTTTCCAATCCTCGGGTATTTTCCCGGTGCTCCAGGATTTATGAAAGATGTGGTGCAGTGGTTCTGAGATAACATCTGCCAGCTCTTTCAGAACTCTGGGATGTAATCTATGGGGTTCCGGTGATTTGTACTCGTCAAGGTCGTGTAGGAGTTCTCTTACCATTTTCTTGCTTATTTTCTTGCTTATCTAGTGTGTTTTTTGCAGTGGTTTTTTTCTTTTTCTTTGTCAGGCTATAGTTTCTTTTTGTGTGAAGACTGACGCAAAGTATGAGTTAAGCAGCTCTGCTTTCTCCCTGTTGCCTGTAATTTCCTTGCAGTTCCATGAGGTTTCACAATGAAAACAAAAATTATTTCAACAGGGAAATTGAATACAGTATTGGCACCTAGAAGTTCAGCACAAATATCTCAGTATATTTTACACACACATTCTGAACTGTCCACACACTTGAAACTTATTTGTATTCTCCAAACAAGATGTATTTTGGGGAAAAGAATAGCAAATGGCATAACCTGATAAATGTCATAGATGAAATTGCAAACTAAAGTAGAATTCTGCACATTGTATAAAAAATCATTGTTGCTAAAATGCAGGGTACATCCATTAAATTTATAACTTTGACTCAACAGATGATGGGAGAAGTGGAAAGAGCGAGTCAATTGTTGAAAGAAAAATCTTCAACAGGGTTCAATCCAAGCCAGGAATAAACAAAATGGAAACTGCTTTAGAAAGAAGGTTCTTGCTTATTTAGTTGCTAGAAACTTCAGTAACAGCAGCACGTTTCTGGGATGGCTGACCACATGGAGCTGGGAGTGGTGGGTTTTAATACCTTCTTGGGCTTTTGTGTTTGGAATTGTTCCTGTTCCTATGGCATGAACTTTGACCTGAGGTTCAGTGTGCTCTTTTGGTATTCTAGTGATGCTGGGTTAATCCTATTATGTCCTAAAGGTTATGTCCTGCTTCCCTGGGGTTGTGGCTGATGGCTATGTCCTTCCTGTGTTGGATTTTTTTGGTTGAGGGATTGTTGGTTTAGGGATATTCCTTTTTCTAATCCCATTAGCTCCAAGCTTCCTGGCTCCAGTCTTTCTCAAAGGATTATCAAATCTGCATTTCTACAAACCTGGCCTGCTGAGTTTCTGGCTGGGGCAGAGAGACTGGGGGGAGTCCTGCCTAAGATTTTCTATTAATCCTTTGGGGAAATATATTCTGCTTTTTTTATATATCCCCCAAAATATTTCTTTCTGGGGTGTGTGTGTCTTCCTACACATTGGAGATGTAGGAAGAGAAACAATAAACTTATTCAACAGGAAACAATTTATACTGATCATGTTAATATCACACCGAAGAAAATCTTTTCTAGGAACAGAACATTCCATCATGAAATAAATTATAAGATGTTAATATGCTTAATTTATTGAAATCATTTGTTAGCACATCTCTCTGTTCTTCATATTAATTGGAGCCATATTATCTAGTCAGAAGAATAATTTGGGTGCCAACTTGAGTCAGGGTTGCGCAAGAATAAATAAATATGAAATCCAGACAGCTGTGAGGAAAGGAGAATTATTTATTCCCCAAAACAAAGAGGTTTATTTGCCTTTGGGCAGCTGCAGAGAAAATGGGATACAGAAGGCTTGTGTATAGGGGAGCTTGTTCTGGGTGTGGAAGTATGTAGGTGCTGATTCTAGAGTGACACTTGAGGGGCGTGGGCGTATGTACATGTTGACTCCAGAGAAAGGATTGAGTATAGCAAGAGATGTGGATTGAGTATCTTGATTTGAACAGTGAGCGTTATAATTATGTTTACATAATTTGAAATAAGTGTTTAATTCTTATGTTTGTGTAGTTTAAAGGATTTTGGAGGCTGTAAATGAGTAACTTTGTGGAGACTGGGTCATTTAACATATTTCTCTATACAATATTAATAATAAAATTACCGTATATACTCGAGTATAAGCCGAGTTTTTCAGCCCATTTTTTGAGCTGAAAAATGCCCCCCTCGGCTTATACTCGAGTCAATATTTTTCCCCAGTTCTTTATGGACTTACAATATCCGAGCACCGTTTAAAGAGACGCCGAAGGCAGACGGTGCCCAACTGCGCGCCTTTCCCCTTTGGCGGGGTGGTCTTTTGCAAAGTCTTTTGCTCGGATATTGTAAGTCCACAGCAGTGCGGGCGGCGGCAGCAGCGGCGCCGTCTCCCGCTCCGAATCCCAGGCTGGAGTCAAGCCCTTTTCAAAAGCGCCGGCTCGGGAGCGAAAGCAAAAGGGGCGGGGGAGTGGGGCTTCGTTCACGCGCGGATCTCCTACGAAAAAAAACCCCCAAGCTAATGTCTCTCCCTTAGAATAAATGCCAACAGCAAGCACGAATGACCGGCAACTTCCCCGCCCTTTTTTCTCCCCGTTTTCCTTTAAAACACAAAAACACACACACGCACACAAAAACCCGATTATTACCCGGTTAGGTTACGGTAATAAAATCTCGGAGAGCACCAAAAACTCCGGAGCTCAACCTTGGAGAGTTTCTCCGATTGAGGGAAGGGAAAGGAAAAAAAAAAAACACACAACCCAAACTTTTGCCTTTTGCAAAACTGGCATCTCTAGAGAAAGGAGCGGGCTGCGAGCGCGGCCGTCCCGCTCCTGCAAACTGCGGGCGAGTCCCCCACAGATAATCAGATAAAACCAAACTAAAACGGGCGTCCAGGAAGTT
>NW_015387157.1:122300-157992 GCF_001527695.2 Protobothrops mucrosquamatus
GCACCTCCAGCCTTCCCCGCAACCGGGAGAAGCCCCCTCCCTTTTGCAAGGTCGCCCCCTCCCCGCTTTTGGGGTGGGGGAGAATTGAGAGAGAGAGAGAGAGAGAGACAAACACACACACACACAAAGAGGAGAGGGGAGCCGGCCGGCCCACCTGTTTCCCCCTTTCCCTGCGCGAGCGTGTGTGGATTTCCCCCCCTTTTTTTTCTGCCCGCCTCTCTCGCCCGCCCGCCAGTTCCAGCTTCTCACTATCCAAGAATACCCTTCCAGCTGACGTGGGGCGTGTTATCAACTATTGCTCCTTTGTGCAAAGTGCTACAATCGCGCGGTTACCAGAGGGGTGGGGTTGCAAAGAGGCCGGTTAGCCCAGGCGGAAAAATGTGTGTGCTGAAAAATGCCCCCTCGGCTTATACGCGAGTCACCATTTTTCCCCAATTCTTTGTGGTAAAATAGGTCCCTCGGCTTATAGTCGGGTCGACTTATACTCGGGTATATACGGTACAAAATTTATAAATTCTTCCCACAATCAGTATGAAAATATTCTGTCCTATCAAAACACCTATAGAATGTTGACTAGAATAAAATTGTAGATTTTAAATAAGATTAATACCATTTTGAAAAATATTAAGTCAACTCTGTCTCCCTCTTCTGTCTTCCTTTTCCATTTCCTCTGCTTGATACTTTGCCATATTATCTGAAAGCATACCACTAAAATGAAAATTATATTAAATATAAGATGGTTCCCCAAAAGGGAAACGGATAGTTGGAAAAATTAAAACCACAGAAATAAATGTTGTATAATACCTAATTTTCTTATCTTGTAAGATTGATAAATTCAGCTGAATCACTTCTGAGATTTCCCTCCAACAAATATGTTCATGTGAATACCTGCCAGAAGCCATCCTCTAAAAATGGGCATTTATATTATTGGAATAAATTATTATTATTTAGAACTAGTTCCTGTGAAGGTAGGCACCTTATTTATAAAATATATTGATTCCTGAACTTGCCATGTGCACAAATCTCTATCTTTTGGAGAAGATATTATAGAGCAATGGTTGTGAATGTATGGCACGCGTGCCAGAGGTGGCACGCAGAGCCCTCTCTGTGGGCAAGCTGTCACCCCAGCCCCGCCTCCCCTGTGGCCCCCTCCCCAGCAGCCCCCCTGGAGGAGAGTCGCCCCCAGGCGTGGCCTGCTCAGAGCAACGCAGCCAAGGACATGATGCGGGCAGAAGGCGTGGCCGCCATGGCACTGCAGGGCCGCCTGGGCAATCTGTGGTGGGCCATGGAGGCAGTAGGTGGCCCTGTGGGGGGGGAGGCAGGAGGGGGCAGGGGGGTGGGATGGTTTTGGGGCATTCGATGTCTAAAATGTTCACCATCACTGTTATAGAGAGATTGGATTTGGAGGAAGTGAAAGAAAAAGCATAAAAGGTGGCTGCAATAGGAGAGAGGAGGAAGAAAATGTAGAAAACAAATCTGTTTGGATGTAGGTACACAAAGAAAGAAAAAAGCAAGACCTGTTTAGTTTAACTGAAAATGTTAAAACTGACGAGGCCAACTGCCAGACCTAAGGGTAGCTAGTCTTCCAGGTCCTTTTGCCAATCCCTTTCTTTTTTTTCTTTTTTTTTTAAAAAAAAGCAAACTCACTGAAATTGCATGAGAGAAAAGAAACACCCAGAATAACAAATTAGATTGTGACAACAGAATATCAAGTTGGGTAGCTCTTTGAATATACAAAGAATGGCATGGACCTTAGATTATTTGCAGAATCTGGACACATGCTGGGCAAACATTTAACTGCATTTATGATTGTTTGCCACCCAGAGTCACTTTTCTGAGATAGGTGGCTTTGGAAATTTCATACACACAGTCTCTAGGTCCATGGTGGCGAACCTATGGCACGTGTGCCACAGATGGCATGCAGAGCCATCCCTGTGGGCACGCGCGCCATTGTCCCAGAAGGAGGCAGGGCTGGGCTGCTTCCCTCCCCCTCTCCACGTGCATCAGCACTTTCGCTTTCTTTGTCTGCACCGGGAGTCAGGGAGCAGCTGCAAGAACTGGGCAGGGAGAGGTGAGAAGCCAGAAGCGGCACAGAGAAAGAGGTGTCGAGACGAGCTCAAGAGCCACGGAGGGAATGGGGAAAAAGATCATTCTTGCCACGATCTCCCTTCTGCTGGCCACTGGGAAGCCTGGCAGCATGGCTTTGCATGGCTACACCAGGAAACTCCAGCCCTCCGAACTTGCAAGTGAGTTTCGGGCGGCTCTCATTCGCCCTCTCCGCCATGTTGTAGAGCCGGAGAGGGGAATGCAGACCCACAGCCTGGAACTGCTGGCGGCCGGCAACGTGTGGTGGCTGGAGAGAAAGGTTGAGAAGGAGGAGAAAGCAGGAAGGGTTTCTCTCTGTGTGTGTATGGAGAGAGCAAGAGAGAGAGAGAGCAGAAAAAAGGGATAAAGTAAAGGTAGTCCTCTCTCACCCTCTTTAATATAATCTCTTCCCCCACCCCCTTTAATATCATCTCTTCCCCCACCCCCTTTAATAACATCTCTTCCCTCACCCTCCTTTTTTTTCCAAACAATTTTATTGATTTTACCATTTTTACCATTTTTGCTTTTAGGATAAAAATATGCCTAAAAGTCCTTTTAAGTGTTTCGTTAATCAGACACATGACACAGAATGCTTAAGAAACAACGTGGAGATAGGGTAATCAGTTAGGTACAATAATATCATACATATATAGCTCAAATAATGCTCCTTAAAATTTCCCTCTCTAACAGTGAGAATAGTGTAGTCAAACTAATACATTTCTAAGTAAAATTAATTCATTAATACATTCCTAAATAAGAATTCAATTAATCAATAGACGTTATCAGCAACCTTTCATCGATATAAATCAAACCCTGTTTTTAAGTTTATTAATTTCCAAATACCATATCTAACTTAGCCTTAAACAAAAATATTATTTACAATTCGGGTATCCATAATTTCTCTTATTTAAGCATATTATTTCCATAATTACATTCTTACATTTCTCAACTATATTCTATTTCTTATTCAGTAATTCTTCATTTATTAATTTCATCTCTTTCATCATTACAATCGTTTTATCATTATAGCTCCACAAATTAGCTATCATATCTAATAATAAAAAAGCATAGGAAAAATAGAAAAAATATAGAAAGAAACAAAAAGAAACCAAAAAAAAGAAAGAGAAAAGAAGGAAGATCTATTATTCCAAAAATTATATTCTTACTATATTTCAATGTTAAATTCTAAATCTTATCCTAAAAACACCTTTTAAAAATCCAAATCCAACTCAATCCACATCTCTATAAAGCCATTGCAACCCATAAATGTAATCTTAAATTCCATATTTATATCTTATTCTAGCTTTCTTTCTGTTCCAAACAGGTTTCCATAGTAAGGCCTCTAAGTCCGCAAATAAAACTCCCTCCATTTCTTGCTGTAACGCATAAATCAGGGGAGAATCTCCCATTGTCTAGTTTAATTACAATCATTTTTGAATCATCCAAAGTCTCAATAAATTGTCTATAAAATAATGTAGAGTCTTCTTTAATATTATTTTGCTCTCCTCCTATTGGTTTTTTATCTGTCAGGTAATCAGTTGGAGTCTGGAGATCAGCCTGCTGTTCTGGGGTAACATCCTTAGTTTCTGTGCTAAAAGTCATTTGTTCATTAGCATCAAAAGATTTTTCCGGTGTAGGTTGGTAGTCCTGATGTAAGTTTAATTCCTCCGTCTCAGTAAATTGTGGATAAGGTTGAAGACGGGTCTCTTGAGTATATAACCCTTCTGCTGTTTCTTGGCTTACAAAGTGCTCACTTACATCTTGCGCTTTGATTTGTCGTTCAAAAATAATCTCTTTTGTATAGGCAATTATTTGTTCAGTATTTTCAAGAATTTTGTCCAATATATACTTGTAATTGAAATCTGGACAGAGGTCCTCCATTTCAGTAGTATATAAAACCATTATTCTTTTGGTGGAGGCTGTATTTAATAACAATCAGTCAATATCCGCTTCCACCCAGCTATACAGCTTCTTTATCTTTCCCTTTTGAGATAATTTGAAGGTCAAAATCAGACTCAAAAGGGAATAACAGTTGCAGTAAATATTTTCACCACAAGATGTCCCCAGAGGGTTAACCAGTTCAGTCTTTCCAGACCCAAATAAAAATAATTTCTTTCCTCTTTTCCTTTTTTCCTTCTTTTCTTTAGTTATAAAAATAGTAGAAAATAAAAAAAAATATCCAAATTGCTAGCATATTAAGTTTCTATAACAGGGATTTTAAGACTCCCAAATATTCAAAAATAAAATCAATCATTGAAAAAGTTAAAATTAATTTTTCTTTTGTTCCAAGGCTTTTCTTCCCCCATCAATAAAGCCACTTTAAAAAGATAGGGAAATGATTCCAAAGGCTTTTCACAGGAGTAAATAGGAAAGGGAGAGGCAAGGAAAGGTCTCACCGAATCTTCCACAGTGGTTCTATTTCGCTTAGATGTTCTTGTGGCTTACGGCTGATGCAGCTAAGTGATTGGCCATTTTACTGACCGATCTTTACTCCGTCGGCCCAAAGGAGCTTGCTTGGACTGCAGAGAGCGCCGCCCCCCTTCTGCAGTCAAACAGGAAGCCTCCTCAACGGTGGTCTCCCCTCCAGGGCGACTTTCGACCCAATCAAAGGTCTACCGGCGGGGGAAACTCGGCCGGCGAAGAGACGAGTCTCTGCAAACGACTGCAGCGCTGCGACCCGGAACCGGAAGCTCCCTCACCCTCTTTAATATCTCTTTTCTCCCCTTCACCAGGACCCAGGCAGTGCCTCTCGTAGCTCCAGCTGAATCTCTGCCTGAAGACTGGTTGAGGCCGCCTGCCACCCCCAATCAGCTGGAACTGCACGTGCTAATCCTGGGCTCTCCACAGGACCACGGCAGGCAATGCCTCATGCAGCCCCAGCTGAATCTTTGCCTGAAGACTGGGTGAGGCCGCCTGCCACCCCCAATCAGCTAGAGCTGTACACGCTGATCCTGGGCTCTCAGCAGGACCCAGGTAATGTGCAGTTCCAGCTGACTTCCCCACAAGCCTGTGCGGCACTGCTGCCGCTTCACCTCATTCACTTCTACACTCTTTTTTTACAGTGCTGTTCAACCCGTCGTATGCGTACCACCTGCCAGGTGCCAACGTACCACTAGTGGGTATGCGTACCACCGGTTGAAAAGCCCTGTCATGGACCACAGTTCCCATAATCCTGTGGCTATGCTGGCTAGAAATGCAATGCCTTATTTTCTCTGCAGTCTGTGCCTAGGAGGCAGTAGGTCTGTGGGATTTAGATGTATTTAAACATGTTTCTTCTGCCTAATTTATTAAATCAACATCTAATTCGAAATTAAATGTTTCTGAGAAATCCAGGGTGGTTTACAAAAAAACTCTCAAAGACAGCTATTGTAAAGCATCAACAGCACTGCTTAAAACAATATTAAAAGTGTGTACTTTATGAAAGAAAAATATTAGTAGTAATTTACTTAGTGCTGTTTGACCATAAAATGTGGTGTTGTTCTACATATGCCTGGCTGAACAGTGTTTGGAGTTGCCTCTAAATGGGTGAGGGATGCACTGTTCATATTTTCCTTGGGAGAAAGTTCTATAATGGGGGTGCTGTCTCTGAGAAGGCTCTGCTCATGGCCACTGTTCTATAAACCAAACCAGGGGGACCATCTGGTCTAAAGGGATGGTAAACATAGATGATTAGGGGGCTGGAGGCTAAAACATATGACAAATGTTTGTGGATATGTCTGGCTTAGAGAAAAGGATTAGGGGTGGTGACATGATAGCAGTGTTCCAATATTTGATGGGCTGCCATAGAGAAGAAGAGGTTAACCTATTTTCCAAAGCATCAGAAGGCAATAATAGATGGAAACTAATCAAGAAGAAAACCAGCCTAGAACTAAGGAAACTTGTGAAAACAACTAACC
This sequence comes from Protobothrops mucrosquamatus, assembly GCF_001527695.2. Lineage (NCBI taxonomy): Eukaryota > Metazoa > Chordata > Lepidosauria > Squamata > Viperidae > Protobothrops > Protobothrops mucrosquamatus. The sequence continues at coordinate 128,282 of NW_015387157.1, forward strand.
AGTGAAAAGGCTTGCCTTCAGAAGTTGTGGATGCTCCGTCACTGGAGGCTTTTAAGTAGAGATTGGATATTCCATTGTCTGGAATGGTATAGGTCCCCTGCTTGAGCAGGGGCTTGGACTAAAGACCTCAAAGGTCTCTTCCAACTCTTTTTTTTTTTTAGAGAGATGGTGCCAACCTCTCCCCCTCCATCCCTTCCTGGATACAGGGAGGGAAGGAGGGGAGGGAAACAGGAAGAAAGAAAGGGAAGGAAAGAAGGAAGGAGATGGGAATGAAAAAGAGGGAGGGAGGAAGGAAGGGAGGAAGGAAGGAAGGAAGGAGGGAGATTGGAATAAGAGGGAGGGAGGGTGTGAGGGAAGTCCTGCCTTAGTACTTGGCCACTAGTAGCCCTGTTGCCCTTTCGCCATCTCCTGGTGGTCTCCCATCCTATTGCTGAGGATGCTTTGGTTGCAAAGCCAGGTCTCCTTGCATGGAGAGGGAGTGGGCCTCCCTCTGACCTACGCACTTTACCCTTCTGCAGCCATCATGAGCAACCTGGCCAAGGAGAGCGAGCAGAGAAGCAGTACCTGTGAGGAGGAGATAAATGCAGATGGGCACCCCCTCGGGGAAGTGCGGCTAGGGTAGGCAGGGCTGTGGAGTCCTGGTGCCGTGGGAGCTCAAGGGCCGGGCTGGGCGCTTGACCTCCGCTGCCCAGGCCTCCAGGCAGTCTGTGCCATCGTCCAGGGGCCCCCTGCATGGCCTGAGGCTCAGTGAGGCTCCTCCAGTGGACCATGCCCCGGCGTTTGCCCTGGTCCCACCCCCCTCCGCTGGAGACCCTCAATTCTGCCCAGGCCCATACAAGCACCCCTGATGCGAGTTATATCGATCTGGCCATGCCCACCCAGTAGGCCACACCCACCCAGTGGGCCACGCCCATCTGGCACCCGGCGATAAGTGGGGTTTGGGTTGCAGTTTGGGCACTCGGTCTCTAAAAGGTTCGCCATCACTGCTCTAGGTCTTATTCAATGTGATGTACTGTATATGTAAATAAAAATATATGATTGCAGAAAACAGCTAAATTCATGATTATATATTTGACGTGTCCAGTCAGTATTTTTACAATTAGTCCATGGCTGTATGTGTATGGTCCTCCACTGCTAAGTTTCACACCTGAATAAAAGCTTCTAGGTTGGCCTTATGACTCATAAGATTTTTTGGACTCAGATCTGTTAAAATTCTGAAGTGTTTTCTAAATATAGGTTTTTCAAGTTCCTCAATAGGTTAAAACCAGCTGTAGCTACAAACCATTTACATCTCTAGAACAGCTTCACAAAATTTAAGCATATATAAAGTCTGCTCTCAATCCAGCAGCCACCTCCAGCTTGGAATTTTCCCATTTGGTCCCAGGCCAACAGGTCTTCAGGCTCCTGATGAAGCACAGGAAGATGGGTGCAGATCTTATCCTAGAGGGTAGGATGTTCCAAAGGGTGGGTGCTGTGGCAAAGGAGGCTCTTTTGGATCCCAATAGTCAGAGTTCTTTAACGATGGGACCTTCTCTGCTGACGGAGTAGGACGAACTTGTCCTAGTGGGATATGGTTCATCAGATAGCCTGGACCTATGGCATTAACCAATACCATGAACTGCGCTCGGAAGCAGACTGGTAGCCAGTGACATTCGTGGAGCTGAAGTATAATACAGGGTTATCTGAGAGGCCCTAACGTCTGCTCTCGCAACTGCACTGTGCACCAACTGAAGCTTCCAAATGGAAAGGGTAGTCCTATGTAGAGTGCATTGCAATAGTCCAGATGAGAGATTAGGGCTTGAGTAACTGAATGCAGGGAGTCATGATCCAGGAAAAGTCGCAGCTGATGCACAAATCTGGATGATGGAATAGCTCCCCAAGTCACACTCACCATCTGTTCTTTGAGAAGGAGACTTTAGTCCAGAATCCCTAAATTGCAAACTGGGTCTGAATGGTGTAATGCAATCCCATTTGGAACTAAGGATGATAAAAGAGATTGAGGCTCCCTGCAGCCAAAGCCACTCAGCCTTGCTAGGGTTGTCGTAGCTCATTGTTCCTCACCCAGGCCCTGTGGCCTCCAGGCATTATGACTGGACAGAGATAATATTACCTGGGTCTCTAAGTGTAGTGATATAGAGCTATCCTCAGCATGATGATATCTTAACCCATGGTAACGGATGATCTCATCCAACCACTTCATGTAGTTGGGACCGACCTTGAAGAAAGGAGTCCAGCCTCAATTCACATAGCTGACTCAAAGGGATACTATGGTTGATGGTATCCCTGAGAGGTCAAGAGTGAGAATGGTTGCATTACCCCTATCCCGCCAGAGATTGCCCTGAGTGTGATCAAGACTCTGTCCCATAGCCAGATCTGAATCCTGAGTGAAAGGGGTCCAGAAAATCTGTTTCATTCAGGACTCCTGGAGCTACCAAGCAACCACCTTTTCCAAACCTTCGTCAAAAAGGGAAAAAGGAAGATTGGATGAAAGTTGTAATGGTTTTTTAAGGAGAGGACAAAGCAGGGATTACTTGCAGTGAGGAATTTATCACTGCATAAACCCACCTGCTAGTCACCATCTTGATGGCTTTCCCCAGCCAAGAGGGATAAGGGTCTAATTGAGAGGTGGCTTGTCCACTTCCCTAGATCCAGCAGGGCCAAACTGTTCCTAAATTACTGGACAAGATATCTCCCTACAGATCTCATCAGGATTGGCCCCACACAAGGGTTCTAACTGGGAATGAGTCCAAGCAAATCTTATCCAAGGTATTCAACAAATTCTTCTGCACAGCCCTGAAGACAATCATCCAAGTCCGCTGGCCAGCAGGGATTGGATGATCCAGAACAGAGTCGATGGGTGACACACTGTGGATGCAATAAGAGCAGAAAAATTGCATTCTTTCACCATTTTAGTCATGAGATAGGCCTTTACAGCGGTTCTAAGATGTGTCCAGTCAGAGTCACCCTTCATTTTCCTCCAACGGCACCCTGGACATCTCTTAATTCATTTCAGAATCCTCAATTTCTCTGTGGAATCACTGGGAATGATGGGAGAAGGGTTGCGAGAGGTTACATAGGCGCAATCCTGTCCAGAGGCTCAGCGTTCACTAACATTTTGGCAGAGCTATGTAATAAATCCTTCAGGATATCCCTCAGTTTCTTCTGGAACCCATTTGGCTCTGAGGCTCCAGGGATGATCACTCTAATGCCTCCCATCTCTCTGAAGGGTGTGGTAAAAAAGGGTCTCAGAGGTATTAGGGCATGATTTGACCATGACAGCGGGATAATGTTACATTCCCTATCAGATCATGTTGACATTTCTTCGATAACAATATTAGATCTGGTATGTGACCACTGTCTGAGTCAGATCTGTGACAATCTGGGATAGTCAGCTGGATACATCTCTGAGAATGGGAATCCCCTCATCCAGTGACAGCCAGGTCTTGGTGAATGAAATAAGGATTTCAGATTGTAAAGTGAGAGCAATAATCACTGTTAGATTGTGTATGTGCTTTGATAGATTCTCTGGTTTTAATCAATATCCATTTGCTTCAGTGATCAGTATAGATTATATAGATTATATATGTAATATATATATATATATATGTGTGTGTGTGTGTGTGTGTGTACCTATGTCTTTTTGGTTCCATTTTGTAGAGCACTCTTATCTGTTGTTAGGTGCCCAGAGTAATATGGGCAGCCACTTTAATAAAAACAAACAAACAAGTTTATACAATCAAGAGACTGCTGTCAAAACTAAATGAAGACTTTGATTAATAGCTACAAATTTAGGTTGGGCATGATGCCATTCATTAGCTGTATTCCTCAGCCATTTACCTTTCTCAAAAAATTGCCTGCAAAATGAAATAATAAAGGACGCATGAAATTGAATATGCTTTAATTGCAAATGCATTTTAAATTCAATTTGAAATAACATACAATCCATCTTTGTATGCAATTACATACCACTTCTGCAAATGATAACTTATTTAGGACAGGTTACTATAAGCTTATGGTATTACTACGTTAACAGCCAATTCCCCTATCCATACAGATTCCAAATGTAGAATTAAATTCTGGATGAATGTTAAAAGACAAAATAAAACCCAGACTCTATAAAAAAAAGTACAAACACTCACACACATAGTCCTGCAAATAGCATGCTTGAGCAACTACAGTATAAAGTACAGTACAGTCTTCTGAATGTATTACTATCCAAACTAGTATTTGTATAAGGGAATCAACCATTCCACTTTGATGTCTGTTTAGTCCAATGTAAACCAAGATGGACGTTTCCTGTTCCTTTCGATAATTCGCTTGCCTTCATCTTCATTTCTGGGTTTTTCTCCTGTATAGAGCACAATACTTTCTATAATGGGAGCCTTATGTGGTCCATTTTCCAATAATCTAATTTGATTTCTTATGGCATAAGTTTCCTGTTTAACTTTTTCATAACAATAGCCACAAAGAACATGCTTCTCTTTCAGGTTGCCACATTCAGGACAAATATCTATGTTTCTCTAAAAGAAAAAAAAGGAATCTTAAAATGCAGCGGTGAGAGAATAATTATAAAAATTCTTAACTTTTTTCATTAACGTAACAATAAAATGGAGTGCAAAATAAGATTAAACAACATATCAAAATAATAAAACCAATGCAACAAGACTAGTACTGTCCAATGCTATGTAGAAATCAAAGTATGTCTGCAAGTTAATATTTTAATTTTTAGTAGGAACAGGCAATATTTGAAGGGCTGGATCTGGATCTCGGACCCTTGATGTGCTACAGGGCTGCAGGTGGCTGTTTGATCAAGAAGTAGAAGTAAATTTATTTTAGCCTGTTTTTTTTTTTTAACTTTTGGGACAGCATATGAAGGGCAGCATGATGCGCCTGAAAGGCAATTTGCTCTATCTCAGCCTTTAAACTTTCCAAGGACAGAACCTCAAGGGTGGGCATAAAATGATTCATTTCCCAGGACTCTCTTGTTCCTACTTAAAAATCAGCCTGAAACGAGGCAGAAAATAGTTGCCATGGTGGTTAGATGGATAGTTGTCTAGCTGGAACAATTTGTTTTCCATGGGGTTAGAAATTAAGGTAAACAAAATAAAAGCAAAACCACACTAAAATACAGCTATTTTGCAACCAATTTTGGTTCTACATTTGCAGCTGGCAGCGACTTCATGCAGCCACAAACTGCCCAGATTTATACGATACATTCACAGCAAACCCATTGAAAGAAATGTTCATTTATATTTCTGAACTTATTTGCCAACTCCTATTGATAGTGAAGAACAAAACATTTAAACAAAGTCCAATTTTCTGCACAGGGAAACTTAACAATTTACCTTTATTTTTAGAAGATGGTTAGAATTCCTTCGTCTGGTGCGATTCACTTCAATTGTTCGCCTTGACTTTGGAGCTGGCATCCAAAGTATGCTGTCTAAAAAGCTGGGGTTTTCAAAATACTCAGTTTTCTCTTCCCCAGGATTGAGTAAAGAATCTGGAGCTTGTACTGCTAAAGCAGGAGCTAAAGAAAAAGATATCAACTCAAATAGTTTCATATCTTAGTCTATTTAAAATAGTTTAAATAGTTTAATGCCTTTTTTAAGGGGATTCATTCTAAACTGACTAGCATTTAGATTTTAAACCGACAACATTTGAAATTAGCAGCACTCTTCAACATCTGATCTGGATCGGTCACCAGGACCACAGGCTTAGTCTTCCGAGCTTTCGGACTCATGCAGGGAACTTCCAACATATTTATTGAACAACTAGCTGTACCCAGCCACGCGGTAAAAGCGTGTGTTGCTTTTACGTCCAACAGATGGCGCTGTTTTTTTAAAAAAGCATGTTTTTACCTGTCACAGGTGTGACATCTACCGGTATATAATATAGGTATATGAAAACACGTGTGTATTCAAATGCAATGTTGTGTCAAAATTTCAAGGCAATCTTTGAAGAACTTTCGGAGATTTAAGATTTTGAACAAACGAAGATTTACATTTTTATTTATATAGAAGATTAAAAATCATTATATTAACATAAGGTCTAATGACTATGATAGTAATTTCAAACAGTTAAGAGCAATTAGGCAGCCCTGAAAACAAGTGAACTTAGTTCTGAATAAATAGGTATACAATGGAATGCCCAGGATCAGAATCCAAAGTGTGTGTGTGTGTGTATTTCATATCATTCAATTTTTAAAAAATGAAAAATCATCTCTCTTGTTCCTCATCTTTTTGCATGTGCCTTCAAGTCAGTTTTTGACTCCTGGTGACAGTCGGGACTGCCTAAGGTCACTCAGCTGGCTTCCTGCCTAAGGTGGGACTAAAACTCACATCCTTCTACAATAAACCGATTCTCATAACATTTTATTGTTTCTCTAATATTTTGTTTCTACATGTTAAGACTATGAACAACGCACGAGGGAGTATATTATAAGAATGCACTACTTTCAGCTTTAATGCCATCCTCCATTTAACTAACAATCGGTTTCTCTTTAAAAACTATAAAGCGAGATTACAAACAAAAAGCAAAGGAAATCATCTCCCTGCATTTTGTCCCTACTATGCTTTTTTGCTTTGGGAAAGAACAGAAAAAGAGCAACAGGCAAGGAAGCAAACAGACAAAAGGAGATCCAAGCACCGAAGCCGAAGCTACTTTGACTAGCAAATTCGCACGGAGTTCATAAGAAAGCAGTTTTCTAAAAAGCTTTCAATTCCCCCCTTGGATTGAGCGACGCAAGCACCTCCAACGAGTAGCTGGAAGATGACCGTGGAAATTTTCCACTGAGTTCTTGAGGGCTATCCTGATGAACAGCACATTACAAACCTTACCCCATGGCCCTGCGTGGCCGCCAAGCTGCCCCCAGCAGTTTCGGAGAAAACGACGGAGTTTGGGGAAAGGGGATGAGAACACCAACACAGCAGCCATATTCCTCGCTTTCCCGGCACCCCTCGCGGCTCCGCCCACAGGTTTCCTACGAAATCCGTGTTGGTAGCCACCGCAAGGAATCCTGGGAAACGGAGTCAAACTACCCACATTGGCATGTGACTGTCACACGTCTTTGAGTAACTACCGTTCTCGTTGTGCGACTTTTGACTTTCAAAGTGCACAAGAGGCTGCCACTGAGAGCACCTGTAGCCCATCTCCCAGATTTATCATAATTCACGGCATTCCTAGAAATTCAGAGCCACGTGCTGCTTTCGGGAATTATCAGGTGAACTTCATTTGTCATAAAGCTGCGGAAATCACGTGCCAGAAAGGTTTCCTTCTTTGCGCACGCGTAAAACTCCCAGCGCACGCAGCCGCAGTAGTCAGAGCCGGCTGTGAGGTCTGTGGCACGAGTTAAAATGGCGGAACGCGGCTACAGCTTTTCTCTCACCACTTTCAGGTAAATTCTTTTCTCGAGAGGGAGAGTTTGAAGCGAACTGTTTGAACGGCCAGAGTGTCCTAGATGGGCTCCATCAGGAATGAGAAAATCAGTTTGCTTGGTTGATTGCTCTTTCCGGAATAATAGAACGGGGGAGATTTTGTCGAGTCAGTGCTGTTGCTGTTCGTTAGTTGTTGAAGTGGCAAGAAGGTACAGTAATGAACTGACTTGATCAGTCTTTAGGGTAAAATCGTCCTTTTTTCTCTGTCAGTCAAGACTGCGTTTGATTTCGGCAGATTGATTATTGGTGTTTGGTAATATATCAAATTAATTAGCGCTGCTACTTAAATAGGGAAAATATAACTGGATTACGATACACTTCAATGTCGCTTTTTTTCTTCCTAAGATATGCAATCAGTGTTATAAAAAGTCTGTGAAAAATTCCTTTGGGTCATTGTTTCTGAGAAAATCCTTATCAGATTCCTCAATGCTTTCAATAATAGTAGAGTTTCTAATATACGGAGATAATCGGAGATGTATTTTGCCTTGAAAATAGCCCAAGTTAAACTGCATAGCAGAGTCAGACATCAGCAGCTGATCACAGGAAATGTTTTATGACATTTTGTATTGTGTCATAAAACGTTACAATAATTTTTATATTGTAATTTTTTTATGAAAATTGCCAAATTTCAATTCTACGGGAGTCATGTGTCCCTGTAAGTAAGCCCATTTGAGTTTTCTTGGTTGAAAAGTGCTTGTCCTGTGATGTCATTTTGCCCAGTTAAAGGTTACAGACACAATAGTTTTTCAGGATATAATTAAGTTAGAAGTTCATTTGTAACTGACAATAACAAGGATTGCACAGTTCATTCGTACATTGCTGCAATGCTACATTACTGATACAGTACTAAAATTGTGAAAGTGACTATACTGAAGTTAGAATAACTTGTCACTATTTTGTGACAATCTTAAAGTGCTTTGCTACACATTTCAGTTTCATATAATTAAAGACTGGATATACTATAATTCTATATGTTTTGTATGCCACTTAATTTCTCAGATGTTTTTTGTATGATAGACTATAATGCTAAAAAGGAATCTACACTTTTAAATATCTATGAAACTGGTCAAAGAATAGTCCTATCTCGTTTTTTTTTAGAAAAATGCTACAAAACTATTCAGGGTTCCTTCTTCAGATTAAGTAAACTTTGATTACAATCCTTCAAAAAAAAAAACCAGGTGATACACAAGATTAAATATGATTTCATTGTGGGACAGCAATTACTATTAATTGCAACTTTTTTTTGTTCCATGTATGTTCTTATTTGTAGTTTTTACTTGTGTGTAGTGTGCACTGTGGATAGCATTTCGTTGTGAGTTACACAATGACAAAGATATTCTATTCTTTGATCTTAGTTTTTGACTAAATTATATTGAGCTTTTATATTACTTTTTGATTTTGGAACTGGCATGTATAAGGCTGTATTAACTTTTCACGTGCGTGAAATTTTAGGGAAAATTGTATTGTTAGATGTTGTGACAGATTCAGTGGAGATTACATTTAATCCAGATTATCTTTCTGAAGATATGTTTATTCAAAACCCTTTAGCATATGTAGGCTTTTGAGCTTTAGTTGCATAGAACCTTATAAAGAATTCTCCAGAAATTAAAAAAAATAATAACATGTTTTATTTAAAGCTTCCACTGTGACGTTTCCTGAACATTACTGTGTGTGAATTTGCTCCAGATTAAATTATACTAAATTCATTAATTTCTTTGGGAAAATTGTCTAACATTTTAGCTCTAGACAAGTATTTTGAGAAAGAAAATTTTAATTTCTGGTACATATTCTAATATGCAATGTGCTCAATATGCTTTTGTTTAAAAAATCAAATTGTCTTTCTTGTTGGAAAATGTTTTCTCCATAAATGTCTCATAAATGTATTATATTTTTTTTTCAGCCCTTCTGGAAAACTTGTTCAAATTGAATATGCTTTGGCAGCTGTTGCAGCAGGAGCTCCATCAGTTGGAATTAAAGGTATTAAATATGCTTATATAATTAATAACATTTACCAACTTTTTCAGCATAAATATTCTCATGTCCTTACTTGAGATATGAAGTAAGAAAAAGTGATAAAAATTTATTGTCTGCTTAGCTTTTACTTGGCCTTGTGAGAACAGATTGCTAAAATAAATGTTTGGCCCAATCAAGCACAATTAAAATTTTGATGATTCATGCATACTATTCAAGTTTCTAACATGAAGCACATTATTCTTTTATGAGAGAGTAGCTGCTATATTTTAGGAGGGCATTATGTCTGTATTATTGCGCAGATATAAAGGGTATTTTCAGAATTTTAAAATATGTATTATTTAAAGCAAGTCAGAAAATGGTTGATTATTTAACTGAACATTTGTTTTTAAATAAACATAAGGAAAGTAAACAGTATTACTTTGTTAATTCAGGATAAATTCTATGGTTTATTTAAAGTATATTCCACATTTCAGTTGGAAAATTACCTAATCTTATATAAGATAAATTACATTTCTTTGTATTAAATATTTTATTTTTATAAAATGAACAGATTTATAATCTGATAAAGCATAATTCAAAACAAGGATAGTGTAGTGTTTAGACACTATGATACAGGAATTGTAAGATATATTTATTAAAGAAAGAAAGAATTGTAAAGACATAGAAGCAGCAACTACAACACACATGAAAATTTGATGAGTCATTTTACACTGAGCCTTATTAAAGGGATCAGACACTGCAGTTTGACTGGGGGTGGGGGGGAAGATGAAACAATATTTATGATTGCCATTTTTTTCTTTTGATATAATCTACTGAAATGGCAGTTGAATGGTTATAGAAAACACCTGATAAAATGTCTACAGTATGTTACATAAGAAAATTAATTGATCAGTTTATTGATTTATGTAGTGAATATTTGAAATGTTGCAGGGGAAGCAGGAGGAAGATTTTCTAATAGCATTAATTTAGTGCATTCTTTTTTTATGTAGCTGCAAATGGTGTGGTACTAGCAACAGAGAAAAAGCAGAAATCTATATTGTATGATGAACGGAGTGTACACAAAGTGGAACCTATTACTAAACACATAGGCTTGGTATATAGTGGCATGGGCCCTGATTACAGGTAAATAAGAAAAAAATATTAAATAGAAATATTACTATTGGTTTTTGAGCAGATTTTGAGATAGGTGAAATCAAGTTGATTAATAATTATCTAGAATTCAACAGGTGCTATACACTATATTGTTTAGAAGGCATGTTTGCTAAAAGCTACATCTTAAGCTTTCTCTTCCATAGATACATACATATATTAGCAACCTGGCTTTGTGGCATGATTCTATTCCTGATTCCTCTCTGTGCTTTGCAACAATGAATAAGTTGTTAACTGCCAAGACTGCAATCCCAGATATATTTCTTAATGTGAAAATTCAAACCCTTTGTTAATAACAGCTAGACCTTTTTCTGAAAAATGCATGTCATATAGGTGTGTGTACATACATGTATCAGCATTGTGAAACTGACCAAGGAGCCTAATCCATAAAGCTAATGAATTAGTCAATGTTTTTTTTTCAATACTTCTTGGAGATTTGTGGCCTATCACTTCTTAGAATATTATAAAAATAATTGCTTTCCCATGGAGGATTTGTAAGTATTCATAAATGAACAAGGTGATTACTAGAAGCCAGCATGGGTTTGTTAAAAACAAATCATGCCAAATAAACTTTATATCCTTCTTTGATAAAGTGACTAAATTAGTGGACCAGAAAAATGTGTGGACATAGTATTCTTGGACTTCAGAAAAGTAGTTGACAAAGTAGACCACAGCTTATTTCTTGATAAATAGTATCACTACCAGATGAATTTGCAATTGGCTGACCAACCACACTCAGTGGGTAGTGCTCAATGGGACTACATATATATGGAGAGAAGCATGTGTGGGCTATCTCAAGTTGCTGAGACCTAGAAACTGTGCAGAGAAGAGCAACAAAAATGATAAAAGGTCTGGAGCTAATGTGTTTAGCTTATCAAAGAGAAGGATTAGGCGAGACATGATAACTGTCTTCCAATACTTGGGCTATTGCAGAAAAGAGGGGATTGACTTATTCTCTAAAGCCTTTTGGGCACCAGGGACTGGTTCCATAGAGAAAGGTTTTTCTGTGGACCGGAGAGTGCGGGGTTTTGTGTGCTGCCTGTATCCCACGGATGGGGCTTTGCTTGTTTGTGTGGACTGGTTGCTGGCATGTTACAGCCTGGTACCGGTCCACAGACTGGGGGTTGGGGACCCCTGCTCTAAAGAACCAGAGGGGTTGACAAGAAGCAAAGGGTGGAAGCTTGTTAAAAAGAAATCTAACCTAAAATTAAGGAGCAATTTTCGACAGTGAGAACAATTAATGAATAAAATAGCTTGTCTCCCAAAGTTGGTGCTTCCTCACTAGAGGTTTTCAAAAACAGACTGAACAACTATTTGACTGAAATGGTATAAAATCTATCTTGAGCAGAAGGTTGGATTAGAACAGGCATGTCAAACTTGTGACGTTGCGCGACATATCAGGACTTTCCCCCCCATTGCTGGCAATGGGGTGGGCGCAGTTTCGGCGTGACGCATCCGGCCTGCGGGCTGGCAGTTTGAGATGCCTGGACTAGAAGATCTCTTAGATCCTTTCCAGCACTATGATTCTATGTTCTATTATTTACTGGTGATACTGATAAAGGAGGAATGTACCAAAGACAGGCTAAACACAGTAAAATACTTTTTTACTTTTACTTTCTGTCAGAGTTATTTCTGTGTGATATGGCCCCTTTATTTTACACATTTTTCTCCCTGTAACTTTGGTTTCTCCGCCAACATTAAGTGCATATCAAAACCATGAAAAAGACTTCCATTGTAATTTAATATTTTTTTTTGCTTTTGTGTATGTGTGTTTTACTTTGTTTTGTCAGAGTACTTGTTCACAGAGCACGTAAACTGGCTCAGCAGTACTACTTGGTTTATCATGAGCCTATTCCAACAGCTCAGCTAGTGCAGAGGATCGCTTCTGTGATGCAAGAATACACTCAATCTGGGTATGTTACTTGCTTCTAAATAAAATGCACTCATTTCTTTATTCTTCAAGTTATGGAGGTGGTGATTCATTTTGTCTGGAAAGGTTGGGTACCGCTGTAGTAAAGTACAAAGTTTTCTAATATTGTACACAGACTTAAATTGTTTTTCTGAAAGAAAATACTCTGTTCTTGCTTGCCCTATCTTGATGAGCAGAATCAGCAAAATAGTAACAGACTTAAAATTATTAACTACATAATGTAAATACATAGTGCTTTAAATTATAAACTGATATATTACATATTACATATGATATGATATGTAAAAATAACTGCTTCAGCAGCTTATTTAATGCTGCCCCTGATTATTTCTGATGTCTTCCTTGATAGAGGTGTACGTCCATTTGGAGTGTCGCTATTGATATGTGGATGGAATGAAGGGCGACCATATTTATTCCAGTCTGATCCATCTGTAAGTATTTAAAATTGGACTTCTTCATAGCTTTGTATAAAAACTTGGTCTAGCTATTTGTTTGAAGAACTTAAGAACTTTTTCTGCAGTAAGGTTTAAGGAAAATATATGTATAATTTATGGTTAAGAACTCAGGATAAAATGTTCACAGCTACTAGAACAGCTTGAGCGGTGAGCTTTAAAATCATATGAGGAGACCTAGATCTGTGTAATTAGGTAGCACATTCAATACCTGTCAGTACTATTTGCCTGTTTCAACATTCACCAGCAGAACAACTTTTTGCTATAGTGATTTCCAAATTCTGTCCAAAAAGCTTACTTTTATCTTTGGTTATGAGTTCCTAGATTATAAAATAGCCAGATTTCTTTTTATCTTGTCAAGATTATTTGTAACTTAGGTGATTTAATTGATAATCTGTTATAAAATGTATTTGATTGTCCTGTCGTAGCTCTCCTATTTTTTTTTTTGTTAATCTGTTTGTATATAAAGTAACATAAGGATATTCATGAACAAGCCAAGAATTTTAAGTGTCAAAATTCCCCCTCAAAAATTGGGTTTGGCTTATCTATTGATGGGCTTATCTGTGATTATATTTTTTTAAAGTGCCCATATATGCAGTATGTATTCTTGGATTAATCCATCTGCAGATAAGCTGACCTTCAGTCATAACGAAAAATAAACCAATTGATGAACCATTTGTGAAAAGCAAAACATACAAAAATTTTGAGGGTCAGTTTATCCACAGATGGGCTTATATGTGTCTATATGTGGTACTTTCCATATCTGTAACCATATCTTCAGAACCTTAGTACAGATAATCCTTGACTTTTTAAAATTGAATTTAATTTATTTTTTATTACATTTATTTGACACCCATCTAGTTTTGAAGCGATCCTGGGCGGCTTGCAGCATTAGAAGCATTAAAGATAAATATTTCTAAAGATAAATATTTCTAAAACAATAAAAATGGAAATTACAATGAAAAATAGAATTATAGAAAAAAGATGGGAAGGGATGGAGAAGGATGTGCGGAGGGGAGGTAGATTCCCCTTTTATTCATCAACCACCTCCAGTGTGATGCCACCCTGTTGGAGCCCCAACCCATCTGGCAGAGCCAGGTTGTCAGGCTCCTGCAGAAGGATAGGAGGGAGGGGGAAAATTTTTCCCATGGGGTACAATGTTTCAAAGAGCCGGTGCCATGGCAGAGAAAGTCCTTCTCCTGGACCCTGCCAGCCAGAATTTGTTGACTGAAGGGGCCCACAGCATGCCTCCTTTGCCAGCACAGGTGGGAACTGCCGGTCCCAGTGAGCCGAGATGGTTCCTCAAGTAACCTGGATCCATGCCATGCAGGGCTTTAAAGATAATGATGGTTCAAAAATAATGGGTTGGAAATAGGAACTTTACAGCCTATAAACACTTCTGATCATCGCAAAACATTGCACACCCCAACAGTCACATAATCTGGGTGTCTGAGAACCTGCTCATAGGACTGTTTGCCAAGTAACCCATGTTATGTGATTGCCATTTGCAATCTGCATACTTTGCACAAAATGCCTACCTAAGAATTTCATTTCCCGTGTGGTGGGTGGGGAGAAGGCTCAAGCGGTGGCAGTTTCCACCAGTAGTCAGAATAATCCTGAGATAAAATCCCTTTTCTACACTGTCAGAATGTTTATTACTTTAGCCCATTATTATGTCATTCATCTCGCAGCTATAGAATACCAGGATTTTTCATAAAACGGAGATTTTTTTTATTACAGACTTAAAGCAAATTTGTTGTATTTTGAAAATTCTACTGAAACAAAATCTGAAGAGGTCTTTCTAGGTGCTGTAGAACAAAGCTAGTACATTTGAAGTGCAGGATTTTGTCATTGATAAGATCTAAGTTGACTTCAACCACAATCGAGCCCAAAATTTCTGTTGCTAAGTGAGACAGTTGTTAAGTGACTTTTGCCCCATTTTATGATTTTTCTTGCCGCAATTGTTTAGTGAATTACCGCAGTTGTTAAGTTAGTAACATGGTTGTTAAGTGAATCTGGCTTCCCCATTCACTTTGCTTGTTAGAAGGTTGCAAAAGGTAATCACATGCCCTCAGGACATTACAACCATCATAAATATGAGTCAGTTGCCAAGCATCTGAATTTTGATCATGTGACCATGGGGATGCCACAAAAATCATATGTGTGAAAAAATGTCATAAGTCACTTTTTTTTAGTGGGTTGTAACTTCAAATAGTCCCTAAATGTTGTAAGATGAGAACTACCTGTATTTGGCTGGTAGTATCAGATTCCTCTCATCTCCTTGCAATCCGCTTTTATAACTTCTTTGTATTAATTTTTACAGTTGGGAAATTTCCAAGGAATTTCTACTAAAATAAGATTATAAGTAATGTATATTATACATTATTTTTATACTTTATTTTACTATTGAGAAGATAGCTACAGTATGCATGTTTCTAATTTGCTGTACTTTTTACCTTCCAGGGAGCATACTTTGCATGGAAAGCAACTGCAATGGGGAAAAACTATGTAAATGGAAAGACATTTCTTGAGAAAAGGTAATGCAGAATAGAAATTATTATAGATCTTGTATTCTTATTTGGATTTTCCATTTCTGGACTGTTCTTTTCTGAATCCTTGGAAGATTTATAGTTAAATATTAGTAGTGCTGTAAACTGATACAAAAATGACTTTATCAAAATTCATTTTGATAGTGAATTTGGTCCACCAACAGTCATCATCTTGGTTATTCCATAAGATAGGAATAAGCATCCCTTTTACTTTTTTAAAAAATACAAGAAATTATTAAGTACTGTTATTTAAGACAGGAAGCTATCTTGCTAAAAGGAAAGCCAGGGGTCACATTTTTTATTATATTCTGTTAATATATTTACAATATTTCCTCTACTGAAGTATCTTGAAATAATTTAAAATGCATAATGTAGCTACATAATAATATTTTAAAACAATCTTGAGTAAACCTTTATGTTTGCTTTCTACACAACAGTGTGGTCATTGCTGGTGACAGTAAGACATCACTAGAGTAGGCAAAGCAATTATTTGATTTGTTTTTTTAGTCAATTTTTAGAAGGAATAGAAGGGATGATCAGCAGCAAAATGATATCTCAGTACCATTTTGATCCCCGCCCAGCCCCAGGGAAAAAAACTGCAAGGCTTAAAGTATCCATTCTTCAATCCAGTAATTCATACACAAAGAAAAAAAAAGGAAGGGATGTGGAGCCTGCCGTTTTGCAGAAACTGAGGTCTATAAATGGGAAGTTAGAAATATGCAACAGTTTTTTTTACCATGCTGTAACAAAGTGCGAGTCTAGCATTCTCCTACTTTACAAAGCCCGCAAAGTATTTTCAAAAATAACAATAGTTATAGCAGGCCTTCACTTTGGCAGTTGGTCCAGAACCAGAGATATACAGTATAGTGAGGTAATCATAGGAAAATGTAGCAACTTTATATGATTATTTTCTAGTAAATGGATATTTTGTAATATTCTAATTTTGTTATTTTGTGACATTTTATGGATTAACAGGCTCTTCCAGTTCAGTTAGTTATTTTTTTCCTGGCAGTCCTTGGTATAGTTTTAAATTTTCAAATTTGTTTATTGGCACAAAAATGGTTTCTTGACCATGAAGTAATTTAGAAAAAACAATACCTGAATTTATGGGAGTATTTTGCATGTGCAATTTTAGCTTTATAGTTATAACATTGGAGGGATATTTTAAATTTCTTAGAAAAGGTCTGTTCTTTTGCAGATACAATGAAGACTTAGAGCTTGAAGATGCTATCCATACTGCTATCTTGACATTAAAGGTGAAAAATATTCATTTTAAATTTGATAAAACTTTCAAAGTTGATATTTTAATTTATTTAACAAAATTGTGTATCTTTTCATTAATAGGAAAGTTTTGAAGGACAGATGACTGAAGATAACATAGAAGTTGGCATCTGTAATGAGGCAGGATTTAGAAGACTCACTCCAACTGAGGTTAAGGATTATCTGGCTGCAATCGCCTAATCTGGATTGATGAGAACATACAACTGCTCTCATTTTTTAACTTCATTTATATTAGTGGCTTCTGATTTTAATTTCTTTGTTAATCCTGTAGATTTTTTTTTTGAAGGAATATGGATTCATATGCCACTGAAATGTGAAACTAATTAAAATATTAAACAATGTACAAGAATATTTACACAATCTAAAAAAATATAAAGATTGATATAACTTCTGATTAAATTTCCAAAATACTTCATTATACTAACTTCAGGTGTTCCTACTAATTTCAGGTGTTGCTAAGATTGTTTCAAAAGTCAGATGTTGAGTCCATGAAGCTGTTCAGATAACTGAAATGGTTAAAGGTTCTGTAAAGTTTTAGAAAGATAGGGCTGCTTGAGTAGAACTAGTTTGCAGGTTTTCATAGCAGAAATTATATTGGGAAAAGAATTTGTAAAGAAGAGCCAATGACTTACGTATATACTGAAGGATTTGGGAAAGATATTTTTTTTTATGTAAACCATTAGGGACAAGAAATCTGCTAAGCATTTAGAGAACTTTCTATGATACACTGAGCATCCTAGGTTTACTTTGGTGATAGTTCTTCCATGTTTCAGGTGGATTCTTTACTTTGAAGTGGCCAGAGACTATATTTGCAACCTTCTGAATGCAGATCAGAAGGCTGTTTAAGTATTGCTCTTTATTTTAATTTGGAAAACTGTGGTGAGCATTCTGAGCAGGGCAGCAGTGGAGTATGTAAAATTATTTTACAGTGGGGATGGAAAAAATAGATATTCTTAGACATGGAGCATCCTTTTTAACTAGTTGATTCATCCTTTTTTAATAAATACTTTGTTTACTTATATTTATATTACACAGATGCTCTCAGAACTGCATGTGTCATCCTGAGTTGCACATATTGTGCTTAGTTGTACATTTAATTTAAAAAATCTCAAAAGTATCAAAGTGGGCTCTAAACATACTGTATGCTACTTAGTTCATTCTCCCTCCCTAATCTACATATCCCTAAATAAAAAATTACAAGAAGTTAGATGATGAACTATTTCACAGTGTTAGTATTCTTCCCACCTGCCTAGAGATAGCAGTATTAGTTTACTTTGCAGAAATGGCATGACTAAAATCTCCTAACTGTGCTGCTTTTTGCAGCATATGTATAACAGTTGGGTTTTCACTGTAATATACAAATACACACACACACATTAGTTTTTACATAATATTTTAAAAATTAAATATTTTTATTTTATTTATATATTTAGTGATATATAAAGAGTTTCATTTATGAATCATTCTGTATACAAAGTAGCTAGGTTTGGGTGGTCCTTCCATACATGTCAGTTATTTTGTCCATTTACAAAAATAAAAGAAATCTATATTTCAGACAAAGTATTTGTGAAGGAATGGTGAAAAACAAAGGAAGCTGGGATGGGAAGGGAATGCTCTGCAGGATTTGAGTAGGTGGCAAGTTGAGGGGATATAGTAGTACGCTGACACATTGATGGCCATATCTGAAGACAGAAAAATACTGGGAAAGTTGGTGGGCTCCAGGATATATTGCATGCGAGGGTTGGGAAGCTACTGGGAAGATGGGGAGACTGGTGGAATGTGCTGTTCTGAGAGCTAGAAAAGAGCAGTTGAGCTGGAAAAGCTTTACTTGTCCTGTCTGGATTGCATTTTTTATGAATCCCAGAATAATCCAAACATCTAGGTTTGAGTTTTCTCACACTGTAGTTGACCTAAAATGGATTGTTAGTATTTAGGAATGCTGTTTATATAGATTTGAATATATTCATTTTGCATGCACCTCTAATTAATAGACACTTTTTTTAGACTCAATAGTCCATTTTTAAACCATGTTTACAGATAAAAAGATAAAAATTACTGTTCAATCACAGCTCCAGCAAAAGTCTGGATTTCTAATATTTTTCACATCTAACTAGAAACTGACATATAATATTTCTCCAGTGTATATGTCAATTATAGTCTGGTTTCTTTATATATTGCTTTAGCACTAAGAAGCAGAAGGAGCCTTTAGAAAAACTTGTGGGCTGCATGTATTGTAGCTTCTAGAAAGGCTAGAGACTAGCTGTGTTTTAAAGGGAAGGTTAAGAATGAATATCATGATTGATGTAAGGTCTCGCCTCAGCTATTCCCTCAAGAAAGTTGAACTCTTGAAGCAAACAACATTTCAAAAGGACCTTTTATTGAGAGATAGCGTTTGTAGAGAAAACAGGTAGGATCTAAAGTTCCCATTAGAACACGTTAGGTCAGTGGTGGTGAACCTATGGCACATGTGCCAGAGGCGGCACTCAGAGCCCTCTTTGTGGGCACACGTGCCATGCCCCAGAGTGCACCGGTTGAGGGGCCAGCAGGCTGTGGCTGCTGACGGTTACCGTCAGCCCCCATGTGCTTGCTGGCCTCTGCGGGGGCTGATGGTGTCAGGCAGCAGCTGCCCCGGCCCCTGCCTTGCTTTGCCCTGTGGCAATGGTACCCCCACCCTGCCTTGCCTCGTCTCACAGGACGAGCCTCTTGCCCACTGTCCCACCTGCCAGAGACCCCCTGGATTTCCCCCAACCCTTCCCGGCCCCCACAGGCATCCCTCCCCACGAGCAACATTGAGGTGACCACGCCCACTTTGGCCACACCCACCCAGTTTGCCATGACCACCACTGCCACGCCCACCCATTGGGCCATGTCCCACCCGGCACTCGGCGATAAATAAGTGGGTTTGGGGTTGCAGTTTGGGCACTCAGTCTCTAAAAGGTTCACCATCACTGCATTAAGTTAAACCCCATTGTTCAGATCCCTCCCAACTGCCCAGTCCACAGATAACCAATTCAGAGGTGTGAAGGTGTTGTGAGAACTCCCAGCCAAGGTGGTGATAAGTTGTTCTCAGGTGCCATGACCATGGTTCTCCGGAGATGAGAAAGCAGATGGCCCCAGACTCATCCCTCCCATTTCCCAAGAAGATACATCAAAGCAAAGATGAACAAAGTAAAATGGATACATCACAGAGAGCCCCAAGATTCCCCCTTCCCACTAGAATGGCAGCATCCCGATAAGGATCTATGGGCACCTGATAGGAAAATCCTGGTGAACATCTATGAATATGATAACATCTGATGTGTTATGCTCTGAAATATCACTTTTTCCTCTGATTTTAGTATGCTGCCAACAACCCAAATATAAACTATTTAAAAATTTTTATGGGATGTAATCCCACAGAAATTGGTTACAATTTGTCTAGAAAATGATAAACACTGCTTTAAAACTTTTACCATTCCCACTTTATATATTTTTTTCCTTTATTATTTTTAGAGGTAAGGTGACAAACATACCTAATACTTCTTCCTGCTCCTGTTTTTCCACAACAACCCCGTGAGGTGGGCAGGGAGAGAATAACTGGCCCAGAGTCACCCATCTAGCTTTTATGCCCAATGCAGGACTAATATTCATTGTTCCCTGATTTCTAGCCAGATGCTTTAGCTACTATATCAAACTGGCTTTCATACACCATTATGTATATGTGAAAGTTTATTATCTAACATGGAAGAAAGTAATAAGCTGTTATTGGACTTTTACGCTGTGATAAAATTCCTGCTTTAGATCTGATAAAATTGTTAAACAATTTAAACAGAGGGGAGAAAAGCATTCCAGATGTGAAATTACAGACCCACTGAAACATTTTGGATGAACTACATTCCTACAGAAGAAAACTCAAAAAAGAAATTTAAAACAAGCTAATTGCCTTCAGAAATCGGGGGGCACTCCATCATTGGAGGTTTTTAAAAAGAGACTAGACAGTCACCTTTTTGAAATGGTACAGGCTCTCCTGCTTGAGCAGGGGGCTGGACTAGAAGACCTCCAAGGTCCCTTCCAACTTATTCTATTCTATTCTATTCCATTCCATTCCATTCTTTATAAAACTGCAGAGATGTGGATGAATTTCGGGGCGACATCTCTCATGGTCCAGGATTGATATGGCGTGGTTGTCAACAGACTTAAATTCGGAGGTGGAAGATGTTATAATTGATACAAATTCGTGGGCTGACCACAACCCAATTAGAATCAAATGGAGAGGGCAAAAGAAAACAAGGAGGTGGACTCTAAAAAGAGCAATTTTAAACCACAAAGAATTTAAATTAAAATTGGAAGATCCAATGGGTGTATTCTTTCAGATGAATAAAAAGGAAGATACAAATTCCCAAAATTTATGGGACACAGCCAAAGCCTACATGAGACGTGTTGCAATTGCCTATATGGCTAGGGAAAATAAAACTAAAATACAGCGACAAAGAAATCTTGAAGAAGAATTTAGCAGGGTAGAGGAAAATCTACAAAATGAACCACAGAGGCGTGACCTGAAACAGCAAATAGATTTAATTAAACATAAGATAAATATTGAAAAGGAAGAACTGGGGCAACAAATAAAATATACTAAACAATTTTTTTTTGAAAATGCCAATAAACCAGGCAGATGATTGGCTTACAGGATAAAGAAACATAATGATAAAAAGAGGATTAGCAAACTATACAATGAAAAAGGAGAGTTGGTATACCAGAATGAAGGGGAAAAAATGGTGGCCTGTGAGTTTTACAAGAAATTATACAAAGATGTAGAACGGAAAAATAAGGATGATATTCTAAAATATTTGCAATTAGCTGATCTACCAAAAGTTCCAGAGGAGATTAAAAATACATTAAACAAAGAGATAACACCCTTAGAACTATCTGAGGCAATTAAGAAACAAAAAAACAATAAAGCCCCAGGTCCGGATGGTTTACCAACAGAAATATACAAAATTATGCAAGAATCTCTAAGTCCAATATTAATAGATTTATTCAACGAGGTTCTGAAGAATGTGAAAATTCCGATCTCATGGGAAGAAGCAACTATCTCGTTGATCCCCAAGGACAATTCAGATTTGGCGTTCATTAAAAACTATAGGCCCATTTTATTATTAAATTCGGACTATAAAATTTTCATGGCCATAATGGCTAAACGTCTTGAAAGATTCTTAGTAAAATTTATACATACGGATCAAAATGGTTTTCTACCCAAAAGATATATAAGAAACAATGTTAGGATCATATTGGACGTATTGGAATATTATGAAGTCCACAATGAAAAACAAATGGCACTAATCTTTCTCGATGCACAAAAGGCATTCGATAATGTGAAATGGGATTTTATGCTTAACCAATTGGAATACATGGATTTTGGGGAGAATTTCATAAACATGTTCAAAGCGATTTACTCCAAACAGGTAGCTAAAGTGGTAATCATCGGAGAAACAACTAAAAGCTTTCAAATCCAAAAAGGTACTAGACAAGGTTGCCCGCTATCTCCACTATTGTTCATATTATCCCTGGAGGTACTAAATAGAATGATTCGGAAAGATGAGTATATTAAAGGTTTAGAGATTAAGAGAGAAGTCTTCAAACTGCAAGCCTTTGCTGACGATCTTGTTTTCATACTCGAAGAGCCCTTACAATCAGGGACAAAGCTAATGGAAGTACTGGGTGAATATGGTGAAATGGCAGGCCTAAAGATAAATAAGGAAAAAACCAAAATGCTCGTGAAGAATATGATTAGAACACAGAAAAATGAATTAACCGATAGATTAGGCATTCAGACAACAAAGAAAATAAGATACTTAGGGATACACTTAACAATGTAACAATTAAAAGAGATAATTATGATAAATTAATGGAATAAATTAAAACTGATTTGGATACGTGGACAAATCTCCAGCTCTCTTTCATGGGCAGAATTGCTGTAATTAAAATGAATGTACTACCTAAAATATTATTTCTATTTCAATGCATACCAATTAGTTTAAAAAAGGAATTCTTTTGAAATTTTAATCAATCCATACTTAAATTCATCTGGCAAGGGAAAAAATCCAGGATTAAATTAAAATTATTACAGGATGCCAAGGAAAGGGGGGGTCTTGGCCTCCCCGACCTGGAAAAATATTACCAATCTACAATTTTACTATAGGTGAGGGATTGGATCCGACTGGAAAATCGGAGATTATTAAATTTGGAAGGTCATGACATGCAGACTGGATGGCATACCATGTTATGGGATGAGAAACATAAAGTTCACCAGTACTTCCGGAGGCATTACGTCAGACGGGCGTTAATAGATGTATGGACTAAAATTAGGCAACAGAATTATAGGCAAGTTCCCAACTGGATTTCAACACTAGAAATGTACATTCACCCAAGGTTCATTCAGTTGGGGAAAGTAATAACCTATAAAAACATACTAGATGAGAGAGGAGAATTAAAATCGAGGAGAAATCTTCAAGATGCAGGGATAGAATTAGAATGGTGGGCATACCTCCAACTACAAGCAAGATATAGGAAAGACAAAAAAGAGTGGGGTATAAAAATAGAATTGACAGAACTAGATAAAATTTTATTAGGCCCCGAGGATAAAATGATTAAATTTTTTTATCATTTTCTATTAAACCAGGCAATGTATGAAGAACAGGTCAAGGGGACTATGTTAATTTGGAGTAGGGATTTTGGTTTCAATATCGACCTGCATATCTGGCAAGAACTATGGGAAAGAAATAGAAAAATCACTCTAGCTACCTCGTATAAGGAGAATCTTTACAAGATGTTCTATAGATGGCATTTCCCAGCCGTAAGGTTAGCCAAAATGGGTTCAAACATTTCATCGTTATGCTGGAAATGTAAATCAGCAATAGGATCATATTACCATATGTGGTGGGAATGCCCAAAGGCCTATCAGTATTGGAATAGGATACAAAGTTGGTTGAGAGATATGTTAATATTGGACTTAGAGTTAAAACCGGAACTCTTCTTGCTGGGAATAACTACAAAAAAATACAATAAGGGAACAATCTATTTGCTGTTACACATCTTGACTGCAGCTAGGCTTGCATTTGCGCAGAAATGGAAGAGCAAAGAAATCTCCACAGAGGAAGAGCCACTGTATAAAATATTAGCATGTGCGGAAATGGACAGGCTTACAATGGTTTTGAAAGACAAATGTGGATCAGTTTACTTCGAAACCTGGGAAAAATTTTACCGCTGGAGAGATTCGAGGAGGACGGTTGGGATTAAAGATTAGCGTTAAGATAGAAATATATGTCATTTTAGGATAAGTATTGTATATAAAACTTAGATGTATATTTAGAGATGAAGAACCGATTGTAAAATGTGGAATAATTTGATAAGAACATATATACTGGAATGTCACGTTACATCCAATGTTTTTTTAATTGTATTATAAATAAAATTTTGAATAAAAAAAAAGAAGAAAACTCAAAAAAGAAATTTAAAACAAGCTAATTGCCTTCAGAAATCGGGGGGCGTTCCATCATTGGAGGTTTTTAAGAAGAGACTAGACAGTCACCTTTTTGAAATGGTACAGGTTCTTCTGCTTGAGCAGGGGGCTGGACTAGAAGACCTCCAAGGTCCCTTCCAACTTCTATTCTATTCTATTCTATTCTATTCCATTCTTTATAAAACTGCAGAGGTGTGGATGAATCTCTGAGATGCTCACTAAAGAAGCAGGATGAAGAAAAATATAATTCACTATTAAAAATGATTACTTCAAGAGATTGTATATTATTAGATGGAAGATGCTGTTAATGAAAAATTGGAGTCAAGAAAAGAGATGGTTAAAAGAATGAAAATAATAACCAAAAAATGAAAATGGAGCATCTGTACTCACTGCTAAACAATAGTCTATTTTATTGAATTGGGTAGCATTGAATCACTCGAGAAAAGCTGTCGGTGAGATCACATGTTCATTCATGTACTATATTTATAGCAGTTAATACAAGTGCATAATTGAGAGACTGATTAACTTAGGAATCCCGACCGATTGCTTTCCATTCGCAGTTATCCCTATAGATTTGTATTCTAAATCCAGAGTCTATCCCAGCAAAAAGCAACATAATGATTAAAGCCGAGGATGTGACTATAATCACCATAGCAAAATGGAGGCTCCCATCTTAACGATCTTTCAGTCTTAAGCCCCGCATATGGCGGCTTCCTATCTAAACCGGAAGCGTCGCTGGCTGGCAAACGTCGGTCGGAATGATTCGCAGCTTTTTCTTTTTCTTCGTGGGATAAAGAGGAAATGGACGAAACTGCAGTCAGGGACTCCCGTCATAAAGGTTCTATTCTGCCTTACTCGTGAGTATTGGTCACCCTTGAAACGTGCACGACGCTATGCGAATGAGGGCTTCAAAGCCCAGACAACAGGAGTCTTACTGTAATTGGGTAAAAGAACGAGAAGACATTTGTGGGATATTTCTTTTCTGCTGATGTTAGAAAGCCAGACTTCCCATCAGGGAAGCCTTGGTCAGAGCACAAATGAGAAATAGCCAAGCATCTTGCAATGATGTGTCAAATTTTTGAGCAATTTACCGCATCACGAAAGCAGGAATTGATGTTTTGAAGTAGCGCTCTGAATTCGCTGAAGCTGGGAGGGGCACCTGCTCTTGCATCAGATAACCGGTGGCGTGCGCCCAATCACCCTTAACATGT
The DNA here is from genome assembly GCF_001527695.2 of Protobothrops mucrosquamatus. Classification (NCBI taxonomy): domain Eukaryota; kingdom Metazoa; phylum Chordata; class Lepidosauria; order Squamata; family Viperidae; genus Protobothrops; species Protobothrops mucrosquamatus. The sequence goes on from NW_015387157.1 coordinate 153,759, forward strand.
AACCCAAAGATCTTTTAAAATCTTGTGAAGTCTTTGGTGGGATGAGTGGATACTGAGTGTTTGGAAAAACACTTTAAAAACACACCGAACTGCACAAAAAGAGCATTAATAAGTTCCAATAAAGGAGAATATTTATAGCTCAGAGTTGACATGAGGAGTTTTTGGTGCTCTCTGAGCTTGGTTGTTTTCTTGCAGACGTTTCCTCATTACCCAAACTAGGTAACCATAAGTGATAATGATATTACCTAGTAATGAAATATTTGCCAGAAAACAACCAAAATCAAAGAGCACCAAGAACTCCATGTACGTTGCTGTTTTAAGTCACATATTCCCACACCATCAGGCTTCCTGGCATTTGAGACTTTAACTTTGCCAAATGATATTCTCAAAGTCAGCTTATGAGTCCTCACTGTTTATATATAAGATCCATCTAAACTTTCTGTCAGATCACAGATAATGCCCATCTGTCCATATTAAATGACCACAGAACAAGATCAGATCTGTTAAAAAAATTATGGCTCTGAAGCACAGATCTCTCTTGATCCTTCTGTGGGATATGGGATGCACCTACAGCAAATTATAGATCTTTCTCTCCCTCCCTCCCTCCCTCCCTCCTTAAAAAGTGTAATTATCACAGAATTGTTGTGCTACCATGGCAGAAGAACTAATTTTTATTCAATTTACTTGAAATCACTCAAAATATAGGGGACAGCTCTTCTATATCCATAAACTATAATTTAGCTTATATAAACTATTCTGAACACAGAATGGAATGGTTGTTTGTGATTCCTGGAATGTTAGCTGCATTTTCCTAGAATAGATGAATATTTAAATCTATTTTCATTGTGGTCCTATTATCAGCCCAGGAGGTGGCACTATGTTATGTACTTAAAGCATTTATGTTAACAATCATAGGATATGGCCAGTACAGTATATTAGTCAAAATAGTAAAGAAATTACCACATAGAAAAACATGAGGAATTCCTCTCATGTGTTGGGATGTCATTAAAAAAGTGGTCATCCCGGTGCAACACAATTGCAGCATAGAAAATGTGATATATAGAGCAGAATACATCAATATTTTATCCCAAACAGAGTTTGAAATTTCTTGAAAGTCTTGGTAGGTATCTATAGAACAAAGTTTTCCTTAAACAGATGCTCATGCTGCCATTCACTGGCAGCCCAACATTATTTACAAATTGGAGATATTGTTCAATTCTGCTGGGATGCCATCTATATTTTGGCATCAATATGGATTGATTATAAACAAAGATTATAAACAAGGATAAAAGCACTGCAAATCATGTGGAAGCTAATCTCTGGAGTAAGTACTGTAAAAGCAGTCCAGATACCAAGCCTGGTTAGTACTTGGAGAAAAGATCAAGGAATCCCAGGGCTGTAAATTATACTAGTAAGTAAAAATGCTTACTTACAGGTATGGAGCCACATAGGCATTAGCAACATGACTGAAGAGATTCTTTATGTTTACTAACTACATTTTTTAAAAATCTTTCTTAGGAATGTTACCGACATGTCTGCACATTCGTTACTGTGTGAGAGAATTTTTCTGGCTAAGGAGTTAATTAAAAGAGCAGAAGCTCTTTGCAGATCCCAAAAAGATGGCATAGAAGGTGGACCAAAACTCTGCAGTAAATTAAAGGCAGAACTAAAATTCTTGCAGAAGGTAGAAACTGGTAGAGTATGCATCAAAAAGTCTCATCTGCAGAGTACAAATCTCACTCATCTGCAAGCTGTCATTGAATCAGCGGAGAACTTGGAGGATATTGTTGGTGTTCTCCATGTTTTTACTTATAAAGACTCATTTGGTGAAAAACAAAATTTGGTGGTAGATATAGTTGCAAATAATGGACACACTTGGGTGAAAGCAGTTGGTCGGAAAGCTGAAGCTCTGCATAACATTTGGTTGGGTAGGGGCCAGTATAGTGACAAGAGCATTACTGAACAAGCAGAAGATTTCCTACAAGCAAGTTGTCAACAACCAGTACAATATTGCAGCCCGCACATTATTTTTGCTTTCTACAATGGTTTGCCCAGCCCGATAGCAGAAAGGCTAAAAGAGATGGGTATATCTGTGCGAGGGGATATTGTTGCTGTGAACCCATCAATGAAGTGTCTTAAAGAAGATCACTGCTTAGGTTCTAGTGAATCTGACGATGGAGATGAATGCTTTCAAGTGACTAAAGTAGATCGGGATACCTTAATAGCCAGTGTTGCATTTCCTACACTGTTGAAAGTAAATACATGCAATAGGGTTAATTTAGACATTACTTCTCTGATTACATATATTTCAGCCCTAAACTATGGAGGCTGTTACTTTATATTCAAAGAGAAAGTCTTAACTGAACAGGCCTTACAAGAGCGATGTGAGAGTGTTCTCCCACAACTGGAGGAATTCATGAAGGGCAAAGAATTGTTTGCTTGTGAATCTGCAATCAAGGATTTTCAGATTATTTTAGAAACTATAGGAGGTCCTGGAGAAAAATATAGAGCCACATTACTTATGGATAGAATCCATGTGATCCCAGATCAACCCTCTGAACGTGCCTTAAGATTAGTGCCTAGCTCTAAAATCAATAGCCGTTCTCTGATCATCTTTGGGACAGGAGATACTTTAAAGGCCATCACTATGACGGCAAACAGTGGCTTTGTTCGGGCAGCAGCAAATCAGGGAGAAAAGTTTAGTGTGTTTATTCATCAACCAAGGGCATTGACAGAAATCAAAGAAGCTTCTGCCATACCTTTAACAAAGCACTAAACTGGTTCCAAATACTTTATTTATACTATTTCTACCTGAAGAAATTTTAGAAATAAAATAGCCAAATGCATATAAATATTGACATAATGTGGACACAATTTATTCATTTCACTGAACCGAACTGAAAGAAACATAGGGCAGACATATTATGTTGTCCTTCACCTACTCATTTACAAATGTTTGTATAAATGTTATACAACTTTTTTTCTATGTTGCCAGAATGCTTCGACTTATGACAATGGAGCCCAAAATTTCTGTTGCTAACCAAGACAGTTCAGTGAATTTTGCCCTATTTTATGACCTTTCTTGCCACAGTTGCTAATTGAGTCATTGCAGTTAAGCTAGCAACACATTAAATAGATCTAACTTCCCCATTGACTTTGCTTGTTGGAGGTCACAGAAGATGATCACATGACTCCAGGACATTGCAACAGTCATAAATACATGCTAGTAGCTAAACATCTGTATTTTGATGATGTGGCCTTGGGGATACTGCAACAGTTGAAAAATGGTCATAAGTCATTTTTTTCAGTGCCGTTGTAACTTTGGTCACTAAATACATGGTTATAAGTCAAGGACTACCTGTATCAAGATTAAAAAGTTACTTTTGACTAGCTAACTTTAAGACTTTGAGGTTTAGCTTCTATTTAGCTGGAAGAATGAAGATTGGAACTCTATGTATAGATGACATGTAGCTAACTACACTTTGTTCAATAAGTGGACAAAACTTTAGTTCATTTGATAAAAAGGAGAGTGTGATCACTGTTAAGGTGACTTGTGAAATTGTAGTAAATGGGCAGAGGATTATGCCAACTGTATAATCTTTTTCTTAAATGAAATACTTTAAAACATCTTACGTGATGTTAGTAGCACGTGCTGCTGTTTTCAAAAAATAGTTTGACATTTATGTACCTAAAGCACTGTTGTACCATGTCACAAAGTAGCTAGTTTCTCCAAGTATTGAGCAATTTCACACAAAGGTTACAAACATGAATATTATTTGCTATGAAATGTTAGTAATGTAGTTATCATTGACAAAAACAATTGTAGGACTGGAAATTATTATTAAGTTCAGCTGTAAGTGATTAATTTGGGTAAGAATGGGGATAGGAGAGATTTTTACATGCTTTTTTAACTGTTGAAAATCTTTATTATGCCAGTTTGAAGATTTTGCAAATCATGATTGTCATGAAAACATTTATTGTTTGCAAACAGGAGAGAAAACAACAAATGCACTTTAAACAGGGCAGTTTGCATACCTTTTGATACCGTGGACCACGGTATCATGCTGCGGCGTTTGGGTGAGTTGGGAGTGGGAGGCACTGTTATGCGGTGGTTCTCCTCCTTCCTCACCGACCGTACGCAGTCTGTATTGGCAGGGGGACAGAGGTCGACCCCAAGGCCCCTAACCTGTGGGGTGCCACAAGGGTCGGTCCTCTCTCCCCTTTTGTTCAATAT
>NW_015387157.1:158487-180901 GCF_001527695.2 Protobothrops mucrosquamatus
GGGAAATTTTTAGCGGGATTTTAAAAACAATTTTAAATTACAAAGGCCAAATTTAAATATTTCATTTTAATTATGTTTTTTAACGATAGTATTGGGGTATTTTTTGTATTTGTTTTTATCAGGCTGTCAGCCGCCCTGAGTCCGCAAGGAGAAGGGCGGGGTAAAAATTCAATTAAATAAATAAATAAATAAATAAATAGATCGGTTATTCTACTAAAATAACTAAATTTTATATAACCTGGATCTGTAAAGAGAAAACATGACCCAAAAGTGATTTACGGAGTTGCCCACACATACAACTTGCACACCCACTTGGATTTTTCCCTTTGAATCCAGATCATTGCACAGCCATAGTCAATGGCTTTTGTATGCTGCTCAGATTGGCCTGTTTTATTAATTATACTGAGTGCAAAAATGATTTATTTTTATACTTTTGAGTTACAGTCATGTGAAAAAGTGAGTATATCCCATGAAAAGGTTTTTTAAAAAATGTATGTAGATAACTGAATTTTATCTTAATTTACACAGTATATAAAGAAAAGTCAGGTAATTGAAACAAAAAAAAACTATGAAAAGTTGAGTTTGCAATCATTTATTCAATAAAAATACATGTCTTTCTATTCAAAAAAAGTATATCCTTGGCAGGAAAGAACCCTCAAGTGAGCATTGCTTAGAATTATCTGCAAGTCTCTGAAAAAAATTCTGGGAGGAACTTCTTCCCACTTATCTATGCAGATTTTGTGTCTCTTCACTGTTGTCCCTTCACTAGCCTGCACTTGTCTTCTTCAATGGTGAAGGGACACAGGACAGAAAACATCCTGCAGCCAAGAAGGCTCCACATACATTTGCACTACTCAGGTGACCTTGAGGACACAGATAAATCTCCAGATGACGAGCTGTCTGCAAGGAACATAAATCCTTCCTTTCTCCACCGTCCAGTCGGAGCTGAAGAGGATTCATGGATGAGAAGTGAAATGTCTTCAAAGAAAAACAAGAAAGTCCAGTTGCCTCCTGAAAAAGTACCCTTGGGGCAACCATGACTTGGATGACTGAGAATCTCCATAGATACTACAGTTTATAATTCTTTTTATTTTAAGTTTACTGCAAAGCATGCTGTGCTCTTTAGCCATCAAATGGGAATGTGGAAGTGAGGCAGAAAGGATAATAGCATTAAGACAGTTTAATTGATGCAAGAGAAGAGTAATTTTCTGAGATAGCACCCATTTAATAAATAACAAAGTGAAAAAAGAAGCAGGAATTGATTTGTGTTTCATTGAAGCCCAAGAATTAGCTCTGTGGTTTTCCAAACTAGAACATTCCATTATTTCCATCCATAGAGGAGCTGCTTAAGAAAACTATCAATACATTTTTGTACTGAGATTGCTGCTGTATTACTCTAAAGAAAAGAAAAGAAAAAAACTAAAGACCAGAAAAGAAATATGTTTACTTAATAGTTTTACAGTGAAAATGACATTTAAAAATTTTAAATTTTAAATACTGGTTAAGTATGACCATTTAAATTTGAGCATTTTCCCTTCTCAATTACAGTTCAGTGTTATTTATAAAATTAGAAAAAATTGCCAGGAAATTGACCTATTTATTTGTTCCTTTATGAAGAACTGAATATATATATATCTTTGCCAGTGATTCTCAAACATTTTGGCCTCAGGACCCTTTTACATTCTTAAAAATGATTGAGGAACCCAAAGAGTTTTGATATACGCGAGTTATATCTTTCAATATGTACTATGTTAGAAATGAAAACAGAAATATTAAAATATTTCTTTATTTGACTTTGCAGACTCCTTGAAAATATTTTGGCTTTGTGCCTAAAATAGGACTAGAATTTATGGTATCACAGTTTGGCATGCAATGATGCATTAAGCACTACATTTAGTTGACTTTATCATCTGTACAATAAAATGACCAAAACAGGCAGCCTTTCTAAATAGGCAGGGGTAATTTGGGAAAATTTAAGCTGCCAGAATTTTTGCTTTTTCTGAAGTTAGTAAAGGTACAATAATTTTGCCAGGGTAAGTAATGTCACATTGTTGGAATACTAAAACTTTAATAACCTAGATTAAACATTAATGTTTAAACATTAGGTTTTAAAAATAAAAAGCAAAAAAGCTAGAAGTTATAACATCAATGCATTCCGCAGAAGTCTAGCTGAAAGAAAAGAAGGTATTCATGAAGAGTTTCAGATAAGGGTGTTTTTCCCTGCCTTACTCCTTTCTGGTAGATTTTGCTTGCTTCCCTAAGCTACTGTTAGTCCCATTGCTGAGGAGGAAAGAAAACAAGTATCTTCATTTTGACTCTCAGGAAATATGTCTAGAGACCAGGCCATCTTTTATTGGCCAAAACCATGAGTTTTGAAGAAAGTAGAACATGTGTCAAATATGTAATAGCCAGATGGCCCTCATCCTATATCTATTTAGAATTCTAGTTTTTCATACAATCTATATGCTATTGTAATCTACATTTAAATAAAACATATAAAGACCAACTCCTTCACAAGTATGTTATGGGTTGGCATTTGTATTGCTTAGTAGTGGTACTGGATTGATGAGTTTGAGGGTCAAGGCAGGCAGGAATCTGTAGTTTCTCTTAATGTTTCATGAAATATATTTGCAAAATCAACAAAGTTGAAAACAAGAAGGATTAATTATAGGAGTGATATTCAGGTCAGCTCATACTTTTAGGAAAATATGTAATGTTAAAAAGCAATGTCTGGTGACCTCCCCTACAGATTCACTTTTCCTCCTGCTGGAAATTAGTAAGATACTTGCTGGTTTATATATTAACACTAGCTATATAGTGGCATTCCCATGCTGAATTTGTCACATCCCTTACTATATAATTGGTACAAATTATTGAACAGAATTTCTGTAGCTACTCAGCTACAGCATTAAAACAACTGAGAGTATTTGTTTTGTTTTAGTCCCAACTACAATGGTAGCTCAGCACTCATCGTTAATTGATTCCGGGAGACACTATTGAGTATCAAAAACGATGAGTACTAAACAATTTTTTCCCATAGAGAATAATGTAGTGAGTCACAAGGCAGCTGACACCAACAAGTTCTACTTTGTGTATTGAGTACCAAACAAACAAAGTACCAGGACAAAATTTTCACATCAAAATGCATTGAATACCAAATTCAATGAGTTTCAATGCAATTGAGTGCCAAGGTACCACTGTAACATAGTTATTGAATAAATGTTATATAATTGCAAGATAAGAAATTATTTTAAAGGATTTTAAATCTCTAATATTATAGATCATTTCAAAAAGATTATAGTCAAATTAACTTACAAAGCATTTCTCTTTACTCTGTGCCTGTTGTTGGTTGCAAGAGAGATACAATGGTTGTTTGCATAATTTTATCCTCATGTGATTCTTTACTTGGAAATATATTGAAAAAATCTCCTGGTTCTAGGTTGAATTCCCGGCTAGGTTCCCCAGACGGTGCTGTACTTGGATCCTTGGCTGCTACAGCACTTGCCTCTACTGTGGATCCTTCACTTGGTTCTGTGCTCGGTTCAACAGTTATTTCTCCTTTTCCACTGGATTCTCCACTTGAATCCCCACTTAGATCTTCAATTGGTTGCATGCTGGGCTGCTCACTTGGTTCTAAGTTTGGTTCCTCACTTGGTTGTGTGTTGCTTAATTCTGTGTTTGAGTCAACTGTTGACACCTCTCCTGGTTCAGTGCTTGGCTTCTCCGTCATTGGTGAAACAGATCCTTCTGGAATATTAAAAATGCTGAACATACTATGGAAAGTGATCATTCTGCTACTAATATCAAATATTTGGTTGCAGACATGCAACATATTAAAGTGATCATGTTGGAGTGGAATGGTCTAGTTTTTGCTTCTTTCATTAGAAACCCTGTGGCCAACCAATGTGTTTTTAATTTACAGTTACAGACTGTTTTAATCTTTTCAGTCCTGAGAAAATAGATCATGATTTGCAACATATCTATGCATTCCTCTATTTTATCAGGAAAAATTAACCACTTTCACTGTCCGTTGAATGATTATTAGCAAAAAAAATTAAGACATTCTTGCCCTAGTGAACTTGGAAATAAACTGAGTGCTGTAGGATGGTATTCAGCTTGCAAGATTTCTGTAACCTAAATGTCTTTTCTACGTCAATAAATGTAATTAAACACAAGTTTGTACGATACTTGTTTTTCTTGTAAAATTTTTGATTATCAACAAATGCTAGATAGTCCAGGAACTCTCTCCATCCACTGAATTACATTCATCTTTTGTACTAAAACTGTGAAATATTTTAGTGACAGTTTAAGTTATGAAGTTGCTTAAGCAGAAAAAAAACTTCAACAAATGAAGGATATCATGGGATCACACTAGCCCTAAATTGTAAACATTGCTTTTATATGAACAAACTTAAAACATCATAATATTTTCTTATTGCTGTCAGATAAGATTGACTTTAGTGTTTTATTTGACAGCATGTACAACCTAGGCATCTTTATCCATTTGGCCAAGAGACTCTGGCAGATCACAATTTACTTTTCATCTGTTTATGTCAGAGTAATCTTAAACTATTCAAGGTATCGTCTTTTTAACCCAATATTAACACTGTAAGAATCGTAGTTAATAATATAATAATCTCCCGAATTGAATGTTATAACACATTGGCTTACCTTGTACTATCAGTAGAAAAATAATTGCTGAGAAGATTGACTTTTTTCTCAACATAATTTCTTGTTGCTTATGAAGTACAAGCAATACAGAAGCAAATTAAAGGATTCTGTGGAAACAGAATTTTGACTCTATTTATTTAGGCAAATGCTTGACCTCAACTTTCTTCAAAACCTAATGTTTGACCTCAAAGGTACAAGAAAACCCATCCCCCATCTCTTAAATTAAAGAATTTTCAATGGGATCAGGAACTAAGTGTTGCTGGTAAAATTCCATTTCATTATCTCAGAGTAAGATAACATTTTCAACTCTGTGCTTGAAGGAAAATTACAAGTATTTGTATGGTGAGAAAGGATGAGTCATGGAAAAGATTTTACTGTCAAGCAAGGCTCACAAGGATTTGCTTCTGGCAAATTTCTCAAGACAACCTACCCTTTGCTCTCCAATTGAATGCATTCAGTATTGCTATTCTGACAACTATCCAACAGAAAGTGCCTCTGGGCACTAGGTAGGAGGTGATGAGTTAGTGGAGACTGCAGTACTTTTTTGCTATTGTATCATAAGAGGATAATCATGGTATCAAAACTATAAGCCAGATTCAAGTTTGAGATGGAAATTCTGTCCTAATGTGCACTCATTCTTAGCATTTTAAATGATTCAGGTTGCCCATATTCACATATATTAGTCATTCTTTCTTAAAGACCCAAGAGAGAGTAGTGAAATTGGAACTGTGCTTGATGTTCCCTGCTTTTGTTTTTGAGATCAAAAGAGTAGAAATTTCTCATGAAAAATAAATGCTTAGTAACATATATTCCTTCAATTTTGTTCAGTTAATGGCTTTTTCTCCAAACTCATCTCCACCTGCCTTCTTATTCTTCCTTCTTTGATCAGCACGTGAACATGTGCATGCACATGCAGTCACACTCGTATGCACATACACACACACTACTAATCATTATGTATGTTTTGGCAAATATGCCCCTAAATCTAAGCCCGGTTTTCTATGTAAGCATCTCCAGGCCACTCTACCTTCATATTTTTTCTAAGCAAGCTCATGCTATTCTATTTACCTTATTCTATGCTACTTTACAAGCCAATGTACTGGTGTTGTCCTTACCTGTTCAGCTAGGAGGGACATGCAGAGAACTGACATATAGTTAGATTTCCTTTTCTCTTATCTCACAATCTTCTTTCTTTCTTTCTTTCTTTCTTTCTTTCTTTCTTTCTTTCTTTCTTTCTTTCTTTCTTTCTTTCTTTCTTTCTTTCTTTCTTTCCAGTCTTTTGTTGTGGTCCTGAATGAGTTGCATCTTCACCAACTTTCCTGCCTCTAAACAATATAACCCATTACACTGATAATTGATAGCATCTTCCAGCCATTGCTATAAGAACAAAAAGTTATGTTTTGCCACAGTTATAACTGAGTCACACATTACATTTTTAATACAGGGATGCTCATTGTGTATCTGACATAAAAAACTGTCATGCCAATAAAACTAGTGAATTGGATTTTTCCACTGATGTTCCTGGCAGGAAATTTCCCTAACAAGATGGGCTGTAGAAATCTGGACAATCACTAAATGGCAGCAAAGCACAATAAAATTTGTAGTTGCTGGTTCATTGCAGCCAAACTATGATAGCTCTATGAATAGATATTTCACTGAATAATTTTAAAGAAATCCTGAATGTTATTTTCCTTCAAACTGCTTTAAAATATATTGTAGTGTTCTGTATTTAATTGTCTGTGGGTTTAGTTGTTCATTTTATGTTTTATGATGACTTCCATACCCCTACATCTAGTAAAATACCGTTTGATTGCTGATATAGTGGTATTTTTGGATCCCCTATTGTATTCTACTTTTCTGGTTTAAAAATAATGAGCTTCTATTATCTTGTGGGTCAGCTTGGAATAGTTAATTTTGGAAAACACTGAATGTGTATATTTAATATTAATATATGAAAGTTTATTGATTGTTCCTTTCCAGTGCTTTTTTTTGAAAAAAAAAAAAAGGTGCCGGAACTCACACATGTCATACAACCCACCTTGCCTACCTTACAAGGTTCCATCCAAAAAAGGTGCCGGAACTCTGTTCTGGGCGTTCTATGACAAAAAAAGCCCTATTCCTTTCTATTCAGAAACACATCTTATGATGTGTAATTGTATCTATAGAAAATATAATTTATACTTCCTACTCACGATATCACTGTATATTGTGCAACAAAGAAATTTAGGATTAGGAGTCTATTCTCCCAAACACTCACAAGACACAGCTTGCTCATTTGTTCCATTAAGTGGGGAACAAATCACCCACTTCTGCAAGACAATCAATCAACTTGGATCTACGTTTGTACAAAAATTTGTTTGGATGCTGTCACAAGAGAAGTGCCTGGGGAGGGAAGACAAGCAGGGCTAACCCATTCAGCAGTACCAGCCAGCTTTTCTGGAAAGGTGAGAGAGGTGATGACAGCATATAATTCCTTATCAGTTGTGGACAGTAATCGGCCCAAAACATCCGCTGCAGGGTTAAAATGGCTCAAGCAAAACAGAGTTCAGTTACTCTCCTCAATAGTTTATGAACTAAGATCAGATTTCAGCTGGTCAGTGATACTGTTAAAAATAACAGAAAAGACAAGTTATAATGAAATCTTTATTCTGCAATTCTTTCCTTTCATTGTTGTGATTTCTGTTCTCTTAAGAGTATGAAAGAGAACATTTGGATGTCAGTTTTAAATCCAAGTTTGTAATAACAGAAAATCAGGTTTCCTATAGATAGGTTTCTATAGAGGGCAGTAAATAGAATTATAGATATGTATATTCTGCACTCAGACCTATTAAAAACTTGACTAAAGATGTATATTTCTCAATTTTTATTTTTAATCCAGGCAACTGTTATTTGTGTTTACTATAGAAAAACACTTTTTTTGAGCAGTGCATCCATGGGGAAAAAAGTAAAGAATGCGGCTATAATTGCACAGTAGAAGCCCTGCTTCTTTTAAATGTTGTGTTCTAAAATATGTGCAGGGCTTTGATTGCAGAAATTACTATTTTGACACCCCATAGAAACCCCACTTTCAGGCCTATCATTTCTGTATTTAATGTTTAATATTGCTGAATATTGTCCCATGTTCATTTTTAGGACACAATTTTTTTAAAGTCTAAAAATGCCTGAAAAACAAGTAGGACAAATGTGTTTTATTTGTAAATAGTAACTGTTTCTGTTTTTTTGTTTTTTAAAAAAGCTTTCTCTTTCTTAGAATCAATCTCCAGCAATCAACTCACAGGTACATACGCAAAATCAAGCAGGTAGTATATAATCAATCAGAATACAGATGTCACAAAATCAGAAGCTTTAAAAGAAGCTAAGCGACATGGCTGAAACAGGAGCTGCAACTTCTTAATAATTATGTACGCATGATTTTCTTCTGTCTTCCCCTTACTGATCTGAAAGTGTGTTAAAACATTGTTGTCATAGAAAGTACTGTGATATAAATCTTGTCCAAATTCTCTGTTTGCATCCATCCATATATGTTACAGAGGAGTTATGACTATATTATAAACAGATTATAAACACTTATGCAATTGTTTTCAATATACACTCATTTTGGATGAAAATGATTTTTTTAGTTCACGTTAGTACAGAAAAAACAATTATATTTGAATCTAGAAGTTTACACTCTTGTGCAAAAAAGGAAAAAAAGGAATTGTTTAACATATGCTGGTTAGGGAATAATCTTGATTGCTTTGCTCACGAATAAAGTGTGTATGTAAATGTTCCTAAACAGAGTGCTGCTCTTTTAATCACTTTAAGAATGGAACTTATGGAAGTTACTTCATTTCTTTCTTTTCTTTTTTCTTTCTTTTTTTTAATTTGCCAAACAAGGGTTTAGTTAAAGTTTGTACTTCTCTTAGCATTTAATTAAGTTATTCTCCTTAGGATCTGTTCTATTAACTGCCTCCTAGCTCTCCGTTTGGAGCATTATCCGTTTGGAGCTAGTGTTCTTCCTTGGCTATTTCAAACATCTCCCTTTTATGAGATGGGCACTTAAATTGGTCAGCAGAAGTTATTGCTTCATTATTAATCAAGTTTCAAAAATTTCTTTTATTGTTGTTACTAGTTAAATAAGGAGTGGCAATCATTTGTATCGTATTCCTACAAGATATTATTTACATCTGCTTCTGCTTCAAATGAGCACTTGTCTGCATTCCTAGCCTCCAATGCCAGAGTGTTTCTGTAATTAGGAAAAGAAAATGTCCCCTTGGAAGGCTGGTTCAGAACTTTCCGTCAGTGTTAGGTAATTTCCGTTTCAAGTTGCTCTCCCAAGCCAATATTGCAGATACCAACCAACTGGCCTCTTTCTGCCTGCCTAGGTTTCTGACTCCCTTTCCAGTTGGATTCATCCTTTCCTTAGAGCAGTGATGGTGAACCTTTTAGAGACCGAATGCCCAAACTGCAACCCAAACCCCACTTATTTATCATTGGGTGCCAGGTGTTGTAGGACTATTGGTAAAAAAAAAAAAAGTTCCATCAGATTTTCTAACTTCTTGAGATCTCGTGAGAAGTTAGAAAGTCTAATGGAACTTTTTTTTTTTTTACTGATAGTCCCACACGGTGAAGACTGAGAAGCGAATGGAGAAATGGAATGCAGCTGAAAGGCAGGTTAGTAAAAAAAACACTTGGGGCAGGCGAGGGCATCTGGGCGGGGGTGGGAATGGCAACCTTACCCTGCACAGCTTCGGCAGGTGTCTGGCAGGGGGAGAGAAGCAACTGGTTTACCATCATGCTAGTGCAACCGCGTTGCTTCTCCACCCCATGTACAGGCCCCACCCCACCCCTTGCACAGAGCGCCCTGCTCCCGCTGCCCCACGCCACCCCCACGCAGCACCTTCTTTCCAACTCTGACCTGTCACTTCCTCTGCCGCTGTGTGGGGCTAAAAAAAAAAGTCAATCAATCAATTCCAACTTTGCGAGATTTTTTTTTCCTGCGAGAAGTTGAAATTAATCGATTGAACTTTTTTTTTGCACACGACGGTGGAGGCCTAAAGCGAAAAGATTTTATAAAACCCAGCTTAAAAAGCCACTTGCCTGGGGAGATTTTGATGCAGTTGCTCATGGATGTGACTGAAAACCTAGGACTGGGGCGATGGCGCGCGTGCCCACAGAGAGGGCTCTGCGTCCCTCCTGTGGCATGCATGCCATAGGTTCACCACCACGGCCCTAGAGTTATCATCTTGATCACAGAGGTAAATTAGAAGTCATCCCCCAGTGTAACATCAGCATACTTTTCTATTTTTAAATGCTAAAATTCCATGATAAAATTGGAAAATATTGAAATAGCGGCTTATAGTAGGAATTGAATATGTGCTAGAACCTATTTCAAAAAAGTAGAACATTTCTAACTTGAAATGTTATTGTGTAGTGTTAGAGAAAGAATTTAGCCCTGTCTGGGGGGAAGGAAAGGTATACATAAAATAACAGCTAACATGAACTAGGTAGCTTAGTCTTAAAGAAGCTGGTATTCTTTAGATGATTTGAAATTGCAGAATTCTCAGGAATCAAAAAGAGAAAGCTTTTCATATGTTTTCTGGCATAATGGATTTCTATCTATAGTGAAACTTCAGTATTCATCTTTCTTTGCAATGGAAAAACAGTAAACCCAAGCTAGGTTAGCTATCAGCCTTGATTCGTATTTTTGCTTTATATATTTCATGCAACCACATGGATTTTAATCAGTCCAATTATAAAAGTGAAAAAATTTCCAAGAATGTATAGGAAGTGAAATCTGGTCATAGCCAATGTGGGGCGGCAGGCCTTGTGGGCGGGCCTGGTGGGCACAGGCGGACAATCTCCACCCAAAGCCCTGATTCATAGGAATGGATGGAAAATATCCAGAGGCAAGAAGGGAAATCGAAAGAGACAGTGGACAGGGCCCTGCAAGTGGAGTGTGAAAGGGCACTCTGCGAGGTTTGGAGTGGGGCAGCGGGAGCAGGACGCTCCATGTGAGGGTTGGGGCGGGGCAGCGGGAGCAGAATGCTCTGTGTGAGGGGTGGGTTGGAGTGGCGGCAGCGATGGAGTGCTCCGTTGGGGTGGGGTGGGGAAAGTAGTAGCTGGCGGCGGGGCGCTTTTCACAGCATTTTTTCCCCATGACCTTTAAACCATTTTTTAAAACACAACAAGAGTTGTATCACGGAAAAGCCAACCCATGGCTGAATGGAATATGATCCTTGAACTTACCATCTTACCGCACGTCAGTAACAACCTTACAAAACTCCCACCCCAGTGGTGGGATTCATTCCATAGAACCAGTACCTAATTTATTTTGAGTTCGAAGAACTGGCCCAGAAATGGCCAGACTAACGTGCATTCACGTGCCTCCAATCCCTTCCTTCCTTGCTGCAATCTGGCTTTGCAGAAAGCAAGGCAGTTGGATGCATGTGAATGCACGCTAGTCTGGCATCTCAAAAAAACCGGGTTTTTCCCCTGCTCCTGACAGTGAAAATCCTCCACCTTACCTGAGACCAGGTTTTTTTTCTCCACTGGATGTTCACTGCCAGACTGTTCTACTTGATGCAGAATGGGAAGGATCCGCATTCTGCAGCAAGTAAACTTTAAAGAAAGTTTAAAAATGTGGCGGAGAAAATCCTCCACTTTACGTAGGATCAGGGTTTTTTTGTCCGCTCCCTTTGGCTGTTCACTGCCAGACTGTCTGGCAGCAAAAAGCCGAGAGAGGAGAAAATCCTCCTCTTACATGGGATGGGGAGGGGGGTTTCTCTGCTTTCCAAGGCTTTTTGCTGACAGCAAGTAAACTTTAAAGTTTAAAAAGTATGGCAGAGAAAATCCTCCCCTTATGTGGGATAGTGGGGGGAGGGTTTCTCTGCTTTCCAAGGTTTTTTGCTGTCAGCAAGTAAACTTTATAGAAAGTTTAAAAAGTATGGCAGAGAAAATAATCCACCTTATGTGGGATCAGGTTTTTTTTTCTCTGCTCCCCTTGCACACCTCAGTACCTACCACAGCCGCAAGCCACTCGCACAGCGCCATTAGGCCACCACGCAGAGCTGCATGTCCGCCCAGCACGAAGGAGCTGAAGCGGTCAGCTAGGAAGCCCCGCTTAGAGGTGGTAGAGCACACCCAGGACAAGCAGACAAAATGCCACCCCAAGTGGGGAAAGCCGGATTTCCATTGGCGTCATGGCCACCCAGGCCCAGCAGAGATGGGGGGAAGCACGCAAGCCTAGCTAGGACTGGGGGGCCATGGTGCCGATGGAGATCCAGCTTTCCCCACTTGAGGTGGCCATTGGTTGATGGGCATGAGCATGCTCTACCACCTCTACTCGAGCTTGCTAGCCAGCCATTTCACCTCCTTTGTGCTGGGTGGACCAGGTGCTCCAGGCAGCAGTTGTAGCCTAATGGACCTGCACGAGCTGCTGGCACCGGCGGCCCGAGGTGGAGCTAAGGTGCGTTGGGTGTGCAAGAGGAACAGGCTCCACATGTGAGCCAAGGGCAAGATCTGTGAGGGAGTCAAGGAGATGACGAGCAGCAACCTGCTCTCCAACAGCAAGCAAAAACAGATGGGATGGAGTAGGCATGTCCAGCGGTCTGCATCATGCATTTCCTCCCTCCCCTATTCCGCCTGCTGCTGGAGGGCTGGCCCGTTATTGGCAGTGGGCTGCGGAGCCCCAGAGTGCACCGGTCGAAGGATGGGCAGGCTGTGGCTGCTGACGGACACTGTTGGCCCCCATGCGCTCGCTGTGTATGTGGGCCAATGGTGTCAGGCAGCAGCCGCCCTGGCCCCTGCCTCGCCTTGCGGCAATGGTACCCCTGTCCTGCTCCCCGCCTCACCTCACCTCACCCCACAGGACAAGCCTCCTCCCCATTGTCCCACCCACCAGAGACCCTCTGGATCTCCCCCAACCCTTCCTGGCCTCCACCGGCACCCCTCCATGCGAGCAACATCAAGGTGGCCATGCCCATCCTGGCCACGCCCACCCAGACTGCCATGACCACTGCAGCCATGCCCACCAAGACTGCCATGCCCACCCTGGCCACACCCACCCAGTCTGCCCATCCCCCATAGTTGTGCCCACCGAATGGGCCATGCCCACCCGGCACCCAGCGATACATAAGTGTTTTGGATTGCAGTTTGGGCACTCGGTCTCTAAAAGGTTTGCCATCACTGTAATAGAGAATAGGTAAAATTTATAAATATTGTCATTTAGCTACATAATCTGAGTCCATTAACTGACTCTTGTTGATGGTGACATTGTCTTTGCAGTGCGCCTCTTCTGTTTTTGTTTAACAGTCGAAGAACATGCATCCAAAGATAGAGCCATACTGTAGAACAATATTCCAAGAGCTTATTTTTCTGCATTATATATCTTTAAAATTCCAATAATTTTCTTTATTTGTCTCAGTGTAATGGTATGTAGGAATGGCCTTGGGAGAGGAGGGGAGGGGAAGGATACTGGCTAGAGAATGATTAGAGAAGAGAGGGTACAACCCACAGCTGCGTAATGAGCAGGCAAAGACACCCAGAAAAGAACCTCTATAACTTCTCCAGCTCTAAAAGAGATGACAAGAGATTCACAATCAGATTTGCAAGATTCTCTTAATGTAGCCTTACCACAAAGTAGAATTAGTTTATCTGGTTGTGTTTCCTGGGTTTATCCTTGTTTATCTGGTCTGTTCTACCTGGAAAGGCTGACATTCAAAAATTCAAATAAATTTATGTGGTGTGATAATATTATCACCTTTAGTTGTTTCATATTGATCTACATAAATTCTGTGACTATTTTTCTGCCATTTATTTTTTGCTTTAAAATTGTGAATACTACCAAAATTCAAAATAAACTCTTTCAGGGTGATTTATATAACACATTAAAATGTTATTTAAAAAAAAAGTCTAAAAAAGTGATTAAAAATTAAATTTTAAAATAGATTTAAAATATTAAAATAGATTGTAATAAAGAACAGCAGAAAACTGCTTAGCCTCTATTCCACATGCACATGCACATGCAACATCAACATATTAATATTAACTTCCTAGAAAAATAAAAATAGTTTCACTGAGTTCCTAAAAAACCATAAAATAGCACCAGTGTTGTTTGGTGAGAATGCACTCTGAAGTTGGGGGTACCCATTGTCTCTTTCTCAAACAGCATCTTGCCACCTTGCCCTGGGAAGACACACCTGGAGTGGGACTTAGATAAGAAATAGGAGGTACGAAAAGGGACATTCTTTCTAATACTATGATAATCCACTTGTGGCAGTTCTGCTGTTTGTGCACAGCATTTGTTACATTTTTAGAAGACCTGGTGTGACTCTTGCCTGAGAGCGATATAAATCCAGAGCAGTGGTTCTCAACCTTCCTAATGCCGTGACCCTTTAATACAGTTCCTCATGTTGTGGTGACCCCCAACCCCCCATCCAGCTGGCCAGGGAGGGGGGGAAGGCTGTTCTGCCGGCTCCACCCAGCCTGGTTGGAGAAGTGCCCAGGCGGGGAGAGGGAGAGAGAAAGAGAGAGAGAGAGAGAGAGAGAGAGAGAGAGAGAGAGAGAGAGAGAGAGAGAGAGAGAGAACTCCAAGAGGAGGGCAAGGAGATAGAGGAGCGGTGTCTCAGTTCCTAAGACCATCAGAAATATGTGTTTTCCCATGGTCTTAGGCGACCCCTGTGAAAGGGTTGTTCGACCCCCAAAGGGGTCCCGACCCACAGGTTGAAAACCACTGATCCAGAGAGAGATAACTATAAGGTTGCTCCTGCACACCAAGTTGATATAATGCTCATCCTTAATGCCTGAAGAAGCAGCTCAAGGACATATAGCTTAAGTTGTAATATTTTAAGAATACCATTGTCACTTCAGTCTTCACTTTAAATTAATCATTCTTCAAAGGTTCAAGCAAAAGAAGAAAAAAGAAATACTGATAACCTTCAGTAACCTTCAGCTGCATGTAACATAAACTGGATGATATACATTTTGATATAGCCAATAGATTTCACTTCCTATACATTCTTGGAAACTTTTTCACTTTTATAATTGGACTAATTAAAATCCATGTGGTTGCATGAAATATATAAAGCAAAAATACGAATCAAGGCTGATAGCTAACCTAACTTTGGTTTACTGCTTTTCCATTGCAAAGAACGATGAATATTGAAGTTTCACTATTTATTTATTTTTTTTATTTTTTGGATTTATATCCCGCCCTTCTCCCGTAGGACTCAGGGCGGCTGACAATCTATTTAAAATACATACAAAACAATACAAATTTAAAATTAATTAAAAGGAATATTTAAATATTTGTCGAATTTTAAAATATAATTAAAACCCCCCTAAAAATTACCCTAGGCCAGTCCTGCAAGCTGGAATAACCATTATGCCAGTTGTCCAAGGACTCTAAATGATTGTTCAAAATATGTATGTATGTATGTATGTATGTATGTATGTATTCGTATCCCACCTTTATTATTTTTACAAATAACTCAAAATGCGAACATACCCAATGCATCTTTCTCCTGTTTTTCCTCCAATCACAACCCTATGAGGTGAGTTGGACTGAGAGAGAATGACTGACCCAAGGTCACCCAGTTGACTAAGGCAGTACTTAAACTCACGGTCTTCTGCTTTCCAGCTTGGTGTCTTAATTGCTAGACCAGACTGGCTCTAAAAAATATTAGAGCTGATTCCCAGTACAGATATATTCATACATGTACACATGTGTATGTGTATTTTTTACAGCCTTTGCCCAACTTCTTGTTATGTGCCAGTTGCATTCTTTCCTGGATTGTGAGACCCTGTGTGCAGATACTTATATTCTGGTCATCTCTTGTTGGATAACTGCAATACGTTTTACATGGGTATCCTTGAAGAGTATTTGGAATGTACAACTGGTACAGAATGCAACAGTGAAGACAGTTCTGGAGGCTTCTGGGGTGGCATATGTAACAAAGCTATTGTGCAAGCTGCACTGGTTGCCAGTCCAGGTCCAGGTCCATTTCAAGGTGTTAGTTATTAATTTAAAGTCATTTATGGAATAGGTACAGGGCTATTTTGCCCAATGGAAGTGACCTGTCCCACTTGCTCCAATGGAAGAGGCCTATTTTGGATCACATCTGCCAAAAAAATTTGGCAGGTGGAGTCAAGAGAAGAACTTTTTCTCCTGTGCCCCCCAACCTTTGGAATATTTTCTTATTAGAGGTGAGGTTAATCCCCACACTCCTGGTCTTCCAGAAGAGCCTTAATTTCTGGCCTTACCATATGGCCTGGAGCTCCAATAGGGCTGCTCTATACTGGAGATGGCTGGCGGGATAGAGAGAAGATCCCCACCCGCATGTCACATACCTTCTTGGTTTTTAGTCCTTATATAATCTTTCATAATTTTAATAGTTCTGTATTATCTTTTTTTATCTTTTTATCATTTTATAAACTGCCAAGAGTAATTGCAACAGAGAAATAGGAAGCATATAAATTTAATGAATAAATAAATAATATCTACCATGCAGTTGAACATTAATTTGGGCAAACTCTGGGAGACAGTAGAGGAGCCTGGTGTACTATGGTCCATGGGATTGCGAAGAATTGTACATGACTTAGCAACTGAACAATGACATAACCATGCAATTAACAAATCTCCCAAGTTTCTCATATTCATGTTTAAGATTTCATGAAATATTGGTACTGCTTTTTTTTGGATCTTATAACATTTCAAATGGACACACCAACATCTTGTGAGATTTGAGGATTCCAAACTGGTCACTAAAAAAATTTATGCATCTATATGCATAATTTTTGCATCTCTATTGGTCTAAGAATTCTGACATTTCAAAATGTTAAACAGAAATGTTTATGAAAGAATAATATGGGCTATATCAAAGCTTAGTTAGTTGTATGTATTTTTTCCTGCTGAAATCAGTATGAATTAAGATATTTCCCTTCACTTTTTTGCTCTTCAAATCATTCACTGAATGGCTCATTGAGATTAAAATCCTTTTAAATGTCATCAAAAGTTGCAAAAGATCCAAACACAAATCTAAATTTATGATGTGCCCAAGATGATTTAGGAATGCTAAGATTAATTCAGTGGCAAGTTCTGCAGCAAATCTTGTCAGAATCTCCCTATATATGCATTGTGAACTCAAATTTAAACTGTCTATTTTAGCAATTTATACTTTTTTCAACAAGTGAAATTAAATAAAAATCCAGCAGAGGGAGCCATTTATTAAAACAAGATAGCAGATTAGATTTCCCCCCCATGAATTCTTACTCTGAATTTTCCTGTAAGCATATTATTACTATGGTTGTCGCATTGTCAGCCATTTATCTGGCATTTTTGTCCATCTATTAAGTCCTTTCCAAGAAAAAAGATGTTGAAACTCTAGAAAGACTCTAGACTCTAGAAAGAGTACAGAGAAGAGCAACAAAGATGATTAGGGGACTGGAGGCTAAAACCTCATAAGGAAAGGCTGCTGGAATTGGGTATGTCTAGTTTAATGAAGAGAAGGATGAGGGGGGACATGATAGCAGTGTTTCAATATCTCAGGGGCTGCCACAAAGAAGAGGGAGTCAAACTATTTTCCAAAGCGCCTGAAGGCAGGACAAGAAGCAACAGATGGAAACTAATCAAGGAGAGAAGCAGCTTAGAACTAAGGAGAAACTTCCTGACAGTTAGAACAATTAACCAGTGGAACAACCTGCCTCCAGAAGTGGTGAATGCTCCAACACTGGAAGTTTTTAAGAAGAAACTGGACAGCCATTTGTCTGAAATGGTATAGGGTTTCCTGCCTGAGCAGGGGGTTGGATTAGATGACCTCCAAGGTCCCTTCCAAGTTTTTTTTAATAATAATAATAATAATAATAATAATAATAATAATAATAATAATAATAATAATAATAATAATAATAATAATTATTATTATTATTATTATTATTATTATTATTATTAACTGGGATAGGCAGAAGTTGTTTGATGGTGTTAGAGGTATTGTCACAAGCTGTAAGCTGTTCCAAGTACAGCTGCCTTGTGTAATTGATTGATGCAGATTTTGTCAATGCTGATGGTATTCAAGTGGTGTGCCAGATTGTTACTATTATTTCTGTTTTTACTTTCTTTTGCCACAGTAATTCTATTTCCAGGTCTTTTGTGATTTGGGAAATTTTGCGATTTCTGTTCTATTCTGCTGTCTCCTGGTACTGCTATACACCATGCAGATTTTTTTTTGTCTTTCTTATTGACAGTGTTTACTCTGGAGTGTTGTGTATCAAGTGCCTATTGTCTGAATTCTAACATCTCAGAGGAGTTTAGCTGCTTCATTTTCTATTATTTAGTCTTAGGTTGTGGTCCTTCACAGGCAAATAATATTTCTTGCAAATATTCCAATGCACCACTGTTGTTACTTTGTCATGCTATTGTTTGTAGACAGAGGTTGTCTGTGCAGTTATCTTGCAGCAGCTAACTATGTGGTCCACTATTTCTTCAGCTTATTTGCAAAGGCAGTACTTGCTGTCTGTTGTGTCTTCTCAATTCTGTATGCATTTGTTCTTAAGGCCTGGTCTTGTGCAGCCAGGATTAGTGCCTTCCCTTTACTTCCCTGCTCTTAGCCATTGCCAGGTCTTATTATTATCAGCTTTGCTTTTTTTTAAATGTACTGGCCATGTAATATTTGTCTTGCCATTCTTCTTTTTGGTTTTTCATTTTATCTTTCTTATAGACCAGTTTGGTCTGTCCAGTACTCAGTAAGCCTTCCTGGTATACCAACTTCAGTGCATCTTCTTCATTATCTTTCAGATATTCTTCCAATGCCCTTTTATTTCTTCATTTGCCTGGTGTATTTACAACATTCTACCCCCACTTATTCTCCTTGGTACTGTAAATAGAATCTATCAACATCACTTCATGGATGAAGAGCATGATTCATTTGCATTATTTTTTTGTTCTTCCTTTCTAGTGCTTTTAATTCTGCTTGGGTCCAGTCTATTATTTCAGCAGTGTATCTAGTGACTGGAATTGCCCAGGTGTTCATTATTTTTCTGGCATTTCCTCCACTGAGATTGGACTTGAAGATCATCTTCAAGTGATTAAAATATCATCCAGGTACACCAAAATTCCTTTATATAGGTGCTCATAGAGCACTTCATTTATCAACTGCATAAACACTGCAGGGACTCTTTATAATTCAAATGGGAGCACCTTAAATTGAAAGCAACCTAGGGGACAGTTAAAAGCAATTTTCCATTTGTCTCCTTCCTTAATTCTGACCCAATAATAAGCCTCTCATAAGTCCAGCTTGGAAAAGACCTTCCCCTTAGAGAGGTGTGCCAGGATGTCCTTCCTAAGGGGTTTAGGGCCACTTTCTCCTCCATGCCTGGGTCTAACAGCTCTATGGGCATGGTTACTAGCACGATCAGCCCACTTACCAGGGCGTCATCATCATAGTTGCTGTCGGATATCCCCGGGTCTTTCTTTGGTGGAGTCAGAGTTTGCTATCCCATCTCTGGGGAGGGACGAAACTCTACAACTTCAGTGTTCTTTAGGCCGTGTCTTTGTGGTATTGGAAAGGCTTGGGTGGTTTTCACCCAATGGCCGGTCTTCTTTCTTTGCGCGGGTTTTCGTGTGGCATTCAACAGCCTGGTGGCCTTCCTGTCCACATTTGAAGGAAGGAAGCACTTCAGTGTGGCGGTGCCACCAGGGGTCTTGCTGTCTCCCTTTTCCTCTCTGGTGGGGATCGCCTCCACACTCTGCCTGAGTGGTACTTGTTAAGTCCAAAGAATAATGGCGCTTGAGACAAAGCATCTTCCAACAAGTCTTTATTGTTTGCTCCATTCTACGAACAACCCGAGCAGAGGCACGCAGGCCTCTATTTATACCCGCTGATCCCCGGGCAAGTTTAACCAATCATGAGGCAGGCTTTTCCCACCTTGCGCATGCGCACAAGGCTGGCGCCGCTCAGTCTGGTCCCGGGCAGCTTCTGCAAATGCCCGGGACTCTTGCAACATCCCGAGCCTGCCTCTTGCAGGCTCAGGACACAACACCCCTTCCCCCTGGATGAAATAAGATTGCGCCCACATGGACGCCATCCTATAGATGGTAATAATTAATTAATGATGAGTTAAAGTTATGCAATGTATAAGGTGTGGGACTGTTCCTTTGAACTAGAACCAGTGACCCCCCCCCGACCTTGTTTCATTAAGACAACCAGCCAGAACCTTAGGTCAGCTATTTCTATGTACCTGTTCACCTTACGTAATCGGCTAGGTATTTGGGAGGGCCTCTTACTCTGAGTGACCTTCTCAGACCTGGAGAGTTTGTATTGTTACCCCGTTGCTACTTGCATTTGGTGAAGTGCCCTGTGAATGTCCATTGACTTCAGCTTGACTTTCCAGCCCGTCTCTCGTATGTGAGCAGTCAGAGCCCTGTTGGTCGCTAAACCTGGTTGATCTACCCTCGATGGAGTTGTCTAACCCCTGTGAATTCATTTCCGTGTTTCCTGAAGGAGTGCGGAATTCCTGGCTCGTTTCTGTAGTGGTAGGGACTAGGGATGCCTCCCTGTTAGCCCTGATGCGTGAGGACATCCTTCTTTGAGCCCTTTCAGTAAGGGGTGTGTTTCCCTTTTGTGTTGCCTGCTCTCTTGCATGTTGTGAGTATGCTCCCAGGTATTCTCCGTGTCTGGAGTATTGCTTGTTAGGGGTGGATAATTAGTCTGCCACCGGTGGGACTCCCAGGCTGGAGTGTGTGTGGGGGTGTCTATGTACTCCCTTTCCCAAGAACTGCTGCCTGAAGCACCTGTGGAAGTTGGGTGTTGCGTACCCGTTTCCCTTCCCGCAGCCAACGTAGGATGTTGATTCTGAATTCCAGAATGCATTTCCCATTCCTCCTCCCCCCCTAGAGGAGACTGAGAAGGAACCATAGGCGAGTCCCGCCTCACACGTAATTGATCGATGTGGCGGCGAAGTACGCGGCCGTCTGTCAGGGACACCTCGTAAGACATAGGCCCCGAGACTTTGCAGACCACAGCCGGTACCCAAAGGTGGCCAGGCCCGTAATTCCTGGCCCAAACAGGATCGCCTTCACGAAGGACCCGTGGTGGGTGTGGCTGAGACACCTGAGCAGCTACAAGTTCCGGATGCAGCCTGTCCAATTTAGTCACAAGCCGACGACCCCAGCGGAGTTCGGCCGGGCACTTACCCGTGGCAGTGCACGGAGTAGTATGATGTGCCAAAAGAAAGTCAGCCAACCTGTGATGCCAGTTGCCGTAAGTCAGCTTCTTGAGGGCGTCCTTGGTGATGCGGACCATCCGTTCAGCCAGACCGTTGGTGGAAGGATGGAAGGGAGCCGAAGCAGCATGGCGGATCATGTTGGTCCGGAGAAATCCCTGAAACTCAGTAGAAGTAAATTGAGGACCGTTATCCGACACAAGAACATCTGGCAGCCCGTGTGCAGCAAAAATGTTTCTCAACACTTGAATAGTCTTGGCGGCTGTGGTAGAAGACACAGGCATGACCTCTAGCCATTTGGAATGGCTATCAACAACAACCAGGAAGAATTGACCCTGAAAGGGCCCAGCGTAATCTACATGTATTCTAGACCATGGAGTGTGTGTTTCCTCCCACCTGTGTACAGGGGCCTGTGGCATTTCAGGCCTGGACTGTTGGCAGGTATGACATCCATGTACTTGGGACTTGATGGCCCAGTCAATGCCAGGCCACCACAGATGGCTGCGAGCAAGCACCTTCATCCTTACAATTCCAAGGTGGCCCTCATGTAATGAGATTAAGATTCTAGCCCTCAATGAGGCCGGGATCACAACTCTCGATCCCCAGAGGAGGCAGCCATTGAAAGTGGACAACTCGTGCCTCTTGACCCAAAAACGCTGAAATTCCTCTGCAGGGCACCTGTCAGGCCACCCAGAGAGGACCCATGACAGCACGCGTTTGAGCGTGTGGTCAGTGGCAGTTTCAGCAGCCACATCCCTAGCATTGAGGGGGCATTCAGGCAACTCCTGAATTGACAATATGTGTACAGCAGGAGCGGGATCAGGCTCCACAGTAGGTAATGGCAGCCTACTCAAAGCATCTGCATGACCCATTTCCTTACCAGGCTTATGGACCAATGAATAGTCATAAGCTGAGAGGAAGATGGACCAACGGAGCATACGAGGGGATAGGATATGAGGAGTCTGTTTGGAGGTGGTGAATAGCCCCAACAAAGGCTTGTGGTCCGTGAAGACCGTAAAATGACGGCCATAGATGAAGTCATGGAACTTCTTAATGCCAGCCACCAAAGCCAAAGCTTCCCTATCAATCTGAGCATAGTTGCGCTCAGCAGCAGATAAAGTCCTAGAGTAGTAAGCCACAGGGACCTGAGTCCCATCAGCCGTCAAATGGCTGAGAACAGTGCCCACACCGTAGGGCGAGGCATCACAAGCCAGGCACATTGGCAACTGCTCATTAAAATGAGCCAACACCGCATTGGAGGTAAGCAAGGCTTTGACCTCATTGAAACTGGCCTCATGGACCTTGGTCCAGCGCCAACACGCATTCTTGTCAAGAAGTCTGTGCAACGGTTCAGCAATAGCAGCTTTGTGAGGTAGAAAAGCATGATAAAAATTCAATAAACCCAAAAAGGCTTGCAATTCGCCCTTAGACTTGGGGCTTGGAGCCTTCTGAATAGCTTTGAGCTTAGCATCAGACGGGTGAATACCCTGCGCATCTATCTTGAAACCCAAGAACTCAGTGGATTGTACCCCAATCTTACATTTGT
>NW_015387157.1:181460-201091 GCF_001527695.2 Protobothrops mucrosquamatus
AGACCGCAGCGATGTGGCCCTTCTTTCCGCACGCACGGCAGATGGCGGAACGGAACCGACATTCCGCTCGCTTGTGGCGTCCACCACACCCGAGGCAACGAAGCTCAGCTGGGCCCTTGTCCTGACGATCCTTGGACCTTCTTCCAGCTGCTTGGTAAAGCTTGTCCACCTCTTCTTCAGGATCTTCGTCCGAATCCTCGCGCACATCTTCCTTGTGAATAGTGGCGGTCTCTGGAACGTTTCGCTTAGGCCTCATGTTTTTGACCGCCCCGCCGGCAGCTTCTTTGGCCGAAACCTCTCACAGAGCATCTTGGAAGGAGACATTTTCCCTGGCGAACAGTCTCTGCTGCAATTCTGTGTTTCTCAATCCGCATACAAAACGATCGCGCAGTTGTTCCTCTAAGTCCTTGAAGTCGCACGGTTGAGCTGCTCTTCTCAAGGCCGCAACGTAGTCTTTTGCTGATTCTCCCACTCGCTGATCTCTTTGTTGAAACGTGTGTCTCCAAGCCATAACAGACTGCTTGGGCTGAAAGTGTTCCTTTAAAGTTTTCTTGAGGTTGGCGTATGATACCGTTTCCAGTGAGTCCGGGGCGATTAAGCTCTCGGCGATCTCAAAGGCGTCTTGCCCACAAACGCACAACAATGTGGCAGCCTTTAAGCCTTCCTCCCGAATCTGGTTTATTTATTTATTTAATTTATTTATTTAATTTAATTTATATCCCGCCCTTCTCCCGACGGGACTCAGGGCGGCTCACAACATATTTAAAACAAAGGCATACGCGGAAATACGTCTCGACTCTTGCCACGTAAGATTCCCCCCTCTCGGGGTGAGAGACGTCGAATTCCGCTAAACGCCCAACTTTTGCCATGATTGAGGATCAGGTTTTCTTCTTTTCAGCCGCACGCACCCTCCAGCGATTTCGTACTGGCAGGATAACGCTGACTTCTACGCCGTTTCTCTTCCGGACTTCTTTGGGTGAGTCTTCTAGCTTTTCTTAGCTGTAGAGACTGAATCCCACCCTCGTCGCCAGTGTTAAGTCCGAAGAATAATGGCGCTTGAGACAAAGCATCTTCCAACAAGTCTTTATTGTTTGCTCCATTCTACGAACAACCCGAGCAGAGGCACGCAGGCCTCTATTTATACCCTCTGATCCCCGGGCAAGTTTAACCAATCATGAGGCAGGCTTTTCCCACCTTGCGCATGCGCACAAGGCTGGCGCCGCTCAGTCTGGTCCCGGGCAGCTTCT
Source organism: Protobothrops mucrosquamatus (assembly GCF_001527695.2). NCBI lineage: Eukaryota > Metazoa > Chordata > Lepidosauria > Squamata > Viperidae > Protobothrops > Protobothrops mucrosquamatus. The sequence goes on from NW_015387157.1 coordinate 182,708, forward strand.
GCAAATGCCCGAGACTCTTGCAACGTCCCGAGCCTGCCTCTTGCAGGCTCCGGACACAACAGTACTGGTTCTGTGACTGGTCGATTTCCACCTCTTCGGCTATGAGGAACCAGTCATGGAGGTGAGCAGGGGCTCCTCAGTCATGGTACAGGTTGTTGTTAAGCCCATCTTTAAAGCAACTCACCAGGATGTCTTCTGGCCAGTTGAGGTGGCAGACCAGGTCCTGGAAATCTTCCATGTACTTGGCTACTAGGCGGCCTTGCCTCACATTTTTATGCAGTCTCATGCCTTCCAATTGGCCAGGGGGTCTTTGAAGTGCTGCCTCAGCACTGAAGATTCAGAGCTCCAGTGCATTGGCATTATGCAGAGTCACCATCCACCTGGCCGTGGCACCTTCTAGGGCCAGGGCGACAACCCTAACCCTAGCTCTTTCACTGGGGAGGTTTTGCCCGCATTATGGCATGTACATGAGGACATCAGCGAGGAAAAACTGCAGCTATGAGGGTCCTCATCAAACTTAACACCCGGGGTGGTGCCTTCCACTCCAGCCGCTGGGCTCCCCTTCTGCCAGCTCTTTGGGCATTCACCTCAGCTGGGGCAACTTGAGGTGGGATGGCTGGTACAATCTTTGGCCTCTCTGTGGAACTGATGGCACCCGATGATGTCTCTGGGATTGGGGACTCCCTCCCTCCACATGCAGTTTCCTCTGGTCATTCTTCACTCTTTTCCCCACAGCCCATGACCTCTTGCACCTTCAGGTTCTGGAAGGCTTCCATCATGAAATGTATGGCTTGTTTCATGGACCAGTTGGTTTGGCTCTTCCCCCAGATCATCGTTGTCATAGAGTAGTTCCATCTCATGCCTCCAGCCCTACTTCCAGTTGCCATGGGTGAGAGTGACCCTCTGGGGTCTTCCTTCCCAGTCATCCTTTTCCCCCATGCCAACAGACCATCTTGGCTTTGAGGGATTTTCCATGGAGGCAGCTTCCTCCATTCATTCGGAGGGACTCTCGTTGGGGTGAATCTTGGTGGAGGTTTCCCCCCAGCAGTCAGCACTCCTGTTCACTGCCCTGGTGGGACATTGTGTGCATGGCCCACATAGTAGGGTTGTTGCCGCTTTGGGTTGACCACTTTGCAAATCTTGCCTAATGTAAGGTCCTCCCTCAGTTAGTTCTCCCAAAAAAGCAGAACCCTTGAAACTGGCATTGTTTCAAAAGGAACTTTTATTGAAAGATAGTGAAAGCACAGAGACCTGAAAAGATCTGGATATTCCCATGCAAAAATGTTACATTAAGCCCCTCTCTTCAACTCTCCCCAAATGCCCAAATGTCCAGTCCATTTCCAGCCAATCCAAAGGTACAAAGTTGTTATGGAGGCTGAGAGAATGATAAAGCACTGCATCCTCTCCTCACTGGAATAGAGATAAGGCAGATGGCCCCAGGCCCAACCCTCCCACTTTCCACCCAAAGAGATATATCAAAGCAGCAGAACAAAGCCAAAGAAACACATCCCTGAGAGCTCAAAGATTCCCCCCTCCCAACAGAATGGCAGCATCCTGATAAGGATCTGAGGAGCCTGACAGGGGCTCACGTACAACTTTTTTTGCCTCCTTGGAAATGGCAAATTAGCTAACATATTAATGTTGTAAAGAACCTATCCTGTAATTTTGTTGTTGTGGAGTAACTAAATCAATTTCATGATTTTCCTTGGGCATTCATAACATCTGATCCCTGTTTACAGTGTCAAGTGCCTTTATCAGGTCAATAAAGAGAGAGTAAAGCGTTTTTTTCTGCACAAAGCACTTCTGAACTAAATGGCCTATAATAAAGTTCAATAAAGCTTTTGGGTTTTTATGATCATAGGTTTAATAATAAGAAGCAATACTTCTTGGCATGGCATTTATCCTTATCACAAGCTAGCTGCCCATTGTTTATCAAAATACTTGGAAGGTGTAAAACATGTTTCTTCAGTATACACACTTTGGAGTCATTTGACTTTTGAATGTAAACTTTCAAATAAATGTTGAAATAGATGATTTAAACAATTACTCATATTTGCACATTGCAATAATATACACAATAGGGTACCATATTCTGTATTCAAGGATATAATTATATTTTATGCAATAGTTTCTTGAAGTTTTCTTTAACATGGTTGTAATTTAGCTAAATGGGCTGTAAAAAGTAAAAGTTCTCACTACAGATTTGCCACTATTGAAACTCTGTCAAAATTGTGATTATAATAGGCAACCCACCTTTTACTTTGAGCCTAGTACTGAAAGATGAGATTAGACTGGTAAATTTACTTCCCACCAGATGAGACAGAAAGCTAAGAAAGCTAAATAGACTTAATAAATCTGATGGTTTCTAAAGAGCTGATGGATTATAAAAAGTTCTTTTCTCTCTATGTTGGAATAATGGTAAAATACAGTGTAGTCCACCTTTTTGTACTAATAATTTGCTTAAAATACTGCTTATGATTTTGTTTTTTGTTTTTCAAATCTAAATAAAATCTGTGCCATGTTTTTTTTCTAACTGGATGCATGAGATTGTTCTTTAAAACTCAGCAATAACTGCAAAAGCCTTTTATTGTTTAAAGACAACCAGCTACTTCCTCATATAAACTCTTTTGGTCTTTTATATAGTTGCAAACAGTTTTACACAAATGAAAACCAAATGTTTTATACAGAAGAAGAATCCTAAAAAAGTAAGGGCTAAGGCAATCCTCAATCTCTCTTTTCTCTGTGCCTGGTTGACTTTTTCAAAAGAAAATACAGAATGCATCTATTCAGAAAAAGCTATGCCTCTTTCTGTTAGATACAGAATCTACTGGAGAGATTAAGAAAGCAACTTGTATGAAACTATTCAGAATAAAGAATCCTTAGATATGGAAAACATTATGCATCTTAGACTGAGATGTGCCGTGTTTCTCAGCTTAAAATAGATGCTATTGTCAAAACGGCCCCTTTCATGCAAAAACATTCACAATAATAAATTAAATCCTATGTTGCACATACTACTTTTCAATAGGCTATGGGCCAAAAGGAGAAGCATTACAAATAGGAATCTCACTCAATTACATCAGCACTACTTTTGATTTATAATCAGAAAACAAGTACAGTATGCAAAGGTAATTTACTGGGTTCTTCTGTTTAAATATTCACACTTGCAAAGCCATCTGTTGGATTTTTTTGTGAATTTTGTACCCTGTAAGCCTTTGCTTCTATACTTGTGAAAGAGGAAAGTATACTTCCTTAAGGCATTGTAAAAAAATATTCTTCTTAACAAATAAGATTAATTATACACAACTGTTACTGCTAAACAAATACATTACAGCGAAAAAGGGCACTTGGGAACTGGAGCTGAACAACCTCTTCAGTTCACCTTGTGGTAAATTGTGGTGGTGGGGTTTATTGGCCATGTCCACATAGCAGATATGTTGTGAGTAGACAGGCCCCATTGCTAGCAAGTGTCTATAATATGCAATCTAGAGTTCAAAACATTGCAGGATTTCCTGGGCTGGGCTGACTTAATTATGTACTAGACATTGTGGGGGAAAAGAGACAGGAAATTGAGCCAGTGGGAAAGAAAATGGATTTAACATTGCTTGACTTCACAAATTTCATCATTTTAGAAGCATGGGGAAAAAAGCCCAACTTTGAGAGGTTGTAAGAATTCATGGTGTTTCTTTCTACATAAAGTAGGATTGTTATTTTACAGCATTTTACAGATGCTGTAAAATCCACATAAAATAGGATTCTTTGTACTCTGACTCAGTTCTGAAAAGATGTATACACAACACTAGGAAGCATCATCATCATCATCATCAATTAAACAAACAGAGGGATCTTAGCATGCAGCTTACTATTAGCACCAGTTTTTAGGAACTTATTCGTACATCTGGACTACATATTCTGGTGTATAAAGGTCTAGACAGATTTTGAGGAATATTTGAAATGTTGAAAACATAATTAGCGTATAGAATACCCATATGGGGAGAAGTGTATGCATGAGAATCCCCCCCCTTAGCACTGAGTATGATATTTACCTACTTGTGGTATAATTGAAATGGTTTTAACATTAGAAACAAAAAGCTCAACCAAGTTAAGCTTCCACACGACAGTCACCCAATCCCTTCCCAGTGCTTGGGAGAAAAGCCAAGTCTTCAGTGCTTTTCAGAAGGATAGGAAGGAAGAGAGTTGCTGCACTTCAGGGAGAAGAGTATTCTATAGGTCAGGGAAAAGGCATGCTTTCCAGCTCCCATAAGATGGCAATGGAGTTCTGGATTGTTTCGGAGTGGGAGAACCTGTATTGAATCCAATCAATAGGAGATTGATCTAACCCCAAACCTTCATGAATATAACTCTCCTCAAACCTATTTAACATCTATCTGAAATCATTGGTTGGCACAGAGTCAAGTATCCTCAACATGCTAATGATATTCAGTTACGTATCTCCCTTCTAGACTGAACAAGCAGTGCCATCAAGATTCTTTCTCAGCCAGAAGAACTGAGGGAACTGGATAGGAAGGAACAGAATGTAGCCCAGCCTAAACAAGACTAAGTGGCTGTAGGTTTCAGGAGCCCCAGGTTCTCCATTGTTTTTTGAATGGGGTTTCACTTCCAAATACAGAATGGGTCTGCATTTTGGGGATTCTCTTGGACTCTGAGCTCTTGCTGGAAGGATTGGTGGCAGCCTTGACCAGGAGTGTCTCTGGTCTCCTTCTAAGTAAACTATAGCAGAACATTCTTTGTGAGTGTGACCTTAAAACTATTTAGAAGCAGGATTCAGAACGTAGTGGTGTGAGTAGTATAGATATATCACATTTTGGATTTGTAACATCAAAATTTATGAACTTCACTGATTCCCTATAGGCTTCTGGGTCGCCTTTCTATCACCTATAAAATCCCTTTATTGCCCAGGGACAAATCACTATATATGCAATACCATCAGTTCTCAATTATTCCTGCTCATTCTGTGACCTGCAGTAGAGTTGGCAAGCTTAAGGCCCCTTCTACGAAGCAATGTCCACTAGTAGAATTTGGACAGTATGTCTTCACATCATATGGAGTATTTCCGTTAAATATAGATGGCCATGACTTTGTTAATCTTCCATAAGAATCTGAAAACCTAGTTTATCTGAGCAATAATCTGGCTTGAGCCCATCCAGAAATGACTATGTTTTTATGTTTCTGAGCAAGTGTAAGCTATCCAGAGTCATTTCTGTGCGTTGGGTAGTCATATAAACAAACAAACAAATGAATAAATAATCTTGTACTTTAAAAGTAAAATTAAACGTAATTCATAACAAATTGAATACAAATTATACATTTACATGATATTTGTAAAAGGGAAGCTTATTTCATCACACATGTTTAAGCTGTAGGTATCTGTAGGTATACTACCCTTTGAACTTCTAATTCTAAGTTGTAGGTTTTTACATACAGACACACAGTTGCATATAAATCTGTCTGTCTGTCTGTCTGTCTGTCTGTCTGTCTGTCTGTCTGTCTGTCTGTCTGTCTGTCTGTCTGTCTGTCTGTCTGTCTATCTATCTATCTATCTATCTATCTATCTATCTATCTATCTATCTATCTATCTATCATATATTTTATCTTTTTGCCTTTAGCTATCAGAAAACGTGCTACCCCAGAAATTTAAATCTAGGAAGTTCAGTGCTTAGTGCAAGACTACTCTGGGGGAACAAAATATACCTTTCCAATTAAAGCTAATGGAAGGATAACTTCAGACATACAAAGGGGAAAAAAGACACTTATAAATCATGGTTAGTTCAGAAGGAAAGAATTAAACTGGATGCACAAAGCATCACAGGAAGTGCTATTCAAGCTACCATATCAAAAAGGCTGATCAAGAGCAGTTCCAGGTCTATCTGATCACCAGGGAATCTCATTGATAAAATTACTTTCTTCTCTAGGGAGAATCTTGCTGAATAAAACAAATGTTCCACTTTTCAAAAACAAAAAATTGGAGAGGATAGAAAGAGAAAAGGAAAAAAATGTCTATTTTCCTTGAAGGTCTTGAAATTGTGTATCCTAAGAATTTGTATTGAATTCCATATCCAGAATAAAAATGACAATTTTGATGCCAGTGGGGTAACCATACTTCATTTTTTCCATATGTTTTAGTTATTAAAACTTGTCCCACAGTTGCTAATTACATGAATACCTTTGTATCTGTTTTGGCTTCCAATTCTTCAGGTCTTGGCTCCAGTTTGGGATAAAAAAAAAAATTCCTTTCATAGATAGAAGAATCCCTCTACAGTTACATGTCATTTCTTGCTTATCTCAGGGCAATATAAAATAGATGAAATGCATGCTGCAGTATTTTATTTATCAACTTTTTTTTCAAATAGCACACAAATATTTTGCTACTGAGATTAATGTTAAAATAAATAATTACTCTTTGAAAGTAGTAGGACAGAAGTGCTGTAGTATTAATAGCCTATCTCTGTGGATAAAGTTAGAGTCATGCCATTTTTATTGCTGAAATCCACTAGGGAGAAATCAAGACATAAATCCTCCTCAGACTTCCAGAATGTCAAGTTTCCTGGCCCAGAGAAATCCCCCAATTGTCCATAATGTGATATGAATCATAGCAAACACTCTATTCAAAGAGTGCTTTGCCTCACCTTACCCTTGGCAGTGAAATAGCCTTCTGTAACTCCACCAGCTTTGCAAAATGCTACACTTGTTATCATTCTAGAACCCCTATAAAGATTGCTAAGCATATTCATAGCTTTATATTTTGAGGTACTAGATATCTTCATGCCCCCAGCCCTATGATTGCAGCATGGACATTAAACAGTGCAGTTTTCTTCAATGTTGATGAATGTCTAGAAAACATAATGAGCATGGCTATTTCATCTATTAAAACTATTTGACAAGGGTTTTTGTTTTATTTTGTTTTAAAATGTTCCCATACCACTCTTCAGAAAACGTGAACAACCAGACTGGGCATTTCTTCTTGGCTTCCAGACCAATCAAAAAAGAAAAAGAAAAAAACTGTCCTTGCAATTCTCATTGTTTACAGTTGCCTTTTTCATTAAAAGCCCAATTTTTCATTTATTTTGCCAAAACTGCTTTTGGGTCATAAGATTATTCTATAATCTTAAATATACAACGTAGTCTAAAACTGTGGGTTAATCACAACTGGAAGTTTCCCACTTTTGAACAATTTAACACTTTCTTCCCTTTCTCTCTTTTTAAAATTTGTAATGTTTTTATCATTTTAATTCTGTTTGGAATCATACAGTCTCATAGGAGATACTTTTTGCTGTTATCTCCAATTAAAATATAGTAAATATTAACTTAATATTCTCATTTGCAATATTAAACATTTTGTATAACTGAATGTCACATTTCATATTTGCTGACGCAAATGGACGTCTGTAAAACGAGGTCCATCTTCCGTGTCCAGTTTTGCATTGTTGGGGGACCCTGGAAAGGGTCAAAAGTTGCCCTGTAGGGGCGACCAGCAAGGAGGGGATCCCCACTTGATCGCGGAAGGGCGGTAGCCCTTCTGTTTGATCTGGAGCAGCCCTCCAAACTGGCAAACTGACTGGCCATAGAAATATGGCTCGTCACTAGGCTGCAGACAGCCGAAGTCACGCTTACCACCAGGCAACTTTAAAGCAGCATGGAAGAGACTGGGTGAGATCTACCTCTCTTAAATCCTATCTTTTTTACCTGCATAAGCTGCTTAAGTATTTTTCCCCACATGGAGAGGGAAGGGAGATTTTACCCCTCCCTCTATCCAGGGGAGTTAAAAAAATGTTGCAAGAATAACTTGATCCTAATTGGAATTTTTCTTCTTAATGTTTGTGAACTAAAAGACTTTCTACTTTTACTGAAGATCTGGGTTTTTTACTTATAAAAAAGAAGTAAAACTGAAAAGATTATAAAAACCTCAGACCTAAAGGAAAAATTTAAATATAGGGGTGACATCTTGTGGCTAAACCTGATATTACAACCTGTTATTGCTCAAAAGAGACTTGGCTGGCAGCCTAGACCAGGGCTTTTCAACCTTTTCACCCATTGTACCGCTTTTAGGATACGGCAATATCCGAGTACCACCAGTCGCCTAGCAAGGTGTCAAAAACTTGATGACCCAAAAAAAAAAAAAGGAAAGAAGTGATGAAGTACAGGTAGTACTTGACTTACAACAGTTCGCTTAGTGACTGTTCAAAGTTACAATGGCACTGAAAAAAGTGCCCCCCCCAAGCCACAGCCAAGCAAGACACCTGCCTGCCCACCTGGCGGCGCTCTTCCTCCTGTCCAAGGGTTCCATTGTTGTGAGCATTTCTGGGGGTGGGGTGGGGTGTGTGTGGTTTTTATCCCCCCCGTCTGATGGGTGGTTGCAGCAGGTTTTGGTCGCTTCACATGACCCTGGGACACTGTGACCATCATAAATATGAATCAATTGCCACGCATCTGAATGTAAATCACAAGACCCTGGAGATAAGGCAACATTCCAGCTGATTGGTGCTTCTTCAGGGCTCAGCAGAAGTGCCAGCGCCGAGCTCCAGCTGGAGCCTGGTGCTGATCCTGGTGCTTCTGCTGAGCCCTGACAGCCCTGCAGCTCCAGCCATCTCTCGCTCAGGCTTGTGCGGTGCTGCCACCAGTTCAGCTCATTCCTCTTTCCCGCTACCACTTTTCTAGGATGGTTGCGTACCACCTGCCAGGTGCCAATGTACCACAGGTGGTACCTGTACCACTGGTTAAAAAGACTTATAACCTTGAGATATCAGCTGTGAAGCCCAGCTGTGTTCCATACTTACTGAAATTTTTTTTTACATTCTCTGAGTGCAAAGCTTTTAGCTTAATACATTACTAAGAGAATATGGAGGAAGATCAGGAACAGATTCTCTTTATGCTGAAAGCCATTCACCAAACTATTCTTAAAGCTACTGATGAAATAAGAGGTTGCAGAAAAGAATGGGATGTCAGCCCAGATACACAAACTCAAATTTTGATTACAACTGAAAAACCAGCTACACAGAATATGACGGAAAAAGTGGACCAATTAAATACTATGACAGAGGATTCAATTAATCAACAAATACAATCAATGGAAAACCTAGAAAAGGGACTGACAATATAGAAAAGAGAAAAGATTTTCTACATAAATCAGAAGAAACCTGAGGATCAAGAAGAACAACAGACTGAAGAGAAGATAAACAGCTTAAGACAACTATATCAAGATGGAAAAATAGAGAGACAATTTGTTAGTCCTCTCAAAAAAATGGCATTGGATGGTTTTTTTCTATGTCAAACAACATACACAACAACACAGGGAGATCTATTTGATGACTCAAAAGCACGGATATGGAAGATGATTTGGCAAAGAAAGAAAGCTAGAATAAGACTGAAGAAAATTGGAGTTTTGACCTATTAGTGAGAATTAAAATAGAATATTCTCGAATAGATAAGATGTGTACTTTGAATATTAGAAATTGTTATGAGTTGAGTTAAAGGATGCTCTGGTCATGTAAGACTTGGAAATATAAACATTAATAGTTAAATTTGAATATTGAATATTGAATATAAAGGCAATTAAAATATATATAAACTAAAAATTTATTGATGAATGTAACAAATAGGTTTTTATTTAGTGGTAATAACAAAAATTACTAGCTTAAATATGAGATAGTAGATTGTTGTTGTTGTTGTTAGTTGCGAAGTCATGTCTGACCCATTGCGACCCCATGGACAATGTTCCTCCAGGTCTTCCTGTCCTCTACCATCTTCTGGAGTCCATTTAAACTCACTCCTACTGCTTCAGAGATAGTAGACATTGAGAGAAAAAAGAGGAAGTATTAAATGTTGAAATAAGAAAAATTTTGGTTATTAAATTTAAGATATTAGAAAATTACTAGAAAATAAGATTATAATGTATTATTAACCAGCTGATGTAAGATCTTGGGCTGAATTGTGATAAAGGAAATTGGGGTTATTTAAAACTTGGAAACTATAAACATTAAACGTTAAAATTAAATATTAATGGGAAACTAAAATTGGGAAAAACTTATCAGGACATTGATTGTCTAAAAAGATTGAATGTTAAAATGACTAAGATGTGTATAAACTAAATATTACTGATAAATATAAGAAAGATATTTGTATTAAATTGATATAATAAGAATTGTACTAATTTAAATCTGAGACAGTAAATACCAAGGGGAAAAGAGAGGAAATATTTAATGTAATAGTTTGTGATCTGTACTAAAGAAATTTGTATGTTATTGAATTATGAACCAACCCAGCTGCCATGTTGCTTTTCAAATATTTAAATGTAAAACTGGAAAATCAATAAAAAATAAAATAAAACTGTGGGTTAATCACAACTGGAAGTTTCCCACTTTTGAACAATTTAACACTTTCTTCCCTTTCTCTCTTTTTAAAATTTGTAATATTTTTATCATTTTAATTCTGTTTGGAATCAAACAGTCTCATAGGAGATACTTTTTGCTGTTATCTCCAATCGAAATATAGTAAATATTAACTGAACATTATCATTTGCAATATTAAACATTTTGTATGACTGAAGGTCACATTTCATATTTTATTAAGGTCTCTTTTCTGAAATCAAATTACTGTAGAATCCCACTACTCTTGGCACTCCTTTTCTGTCCAGTAGAAAAACCCTTTAGTTTTAGGGGGAGGGGGGGAAACATAATAGATATCTTCATTTTTTCTTGTCCAAAGCTCCAAAACACAGAATATAAGTAAAACCTTATAGAGAACCCTATAAACAAAATGGTTATGTAACTGTGCATGTTATGTAAAGAAAGTTTAAGTAAAGTTACATAGCCACATATCGAGTTATTAAAGAATTATCTAGGGGACTTCCGGTTTGCCATCACAGTGCCACGGACGCTGGAAGACGAGCTCCATCTTTCATGTCTGAACTCATCCCGTTGGGAGACTTTGGAAAGGGTCGAAAATCTCCCTGTGGGGCGACGAGCAAGGAGGGGACCTCCGCTTGATCATGGGAGGATGGCAGCCCTTCCGCTTAATCTGGGGCAGCCCTTCAAACCGGCGGGGGAAAGACCAGCCATAGCTATATGGCTCATCACTAAGCTGCTGACACCTTTAAAGCAACGTGGATGAAACTGGATGAGATCTGATCTTCTTTTTAAGACTTTAAGTATTTTTGCCTGTAAAAGCTGCCCAAAGTATTTTCCCCCCTGTGAGGAGAGAGGGAAGGGAATTTCTACCCCATTCTCTAAGAACAGTGGCGACTAACTACCCAGGGGAAACAGAGCAACTATAAGAACATTTTTAATCTAATTGGAGGTATATGCTTTTGAAACTTGGGGACTAAAAGTTTTCCTATTCTTACTGGAGACATTTGCTTTTATCTAAAAAACAAAAAGAGAAATAAACCTTGAAAAACTATCATAAAAACTTGGGACTTAAAATGCTTTAAGCAGCACCAGTGACATCCTGTGGTGAATTATGGTATTACAACTTGTTATTGCCTAAAAGAGACTTGGCTTGAAGCCCAGACTCTAGAAAAAACTCTTTTGACCTTGACAGATACCACCTGTGAAAAACTCAGCTGTAAAAAAGGAACTTCTAGGTGGCATATCTAGCCTGTTTGAACTATGAATGTAAACCTTTACTGATTTTCAGAGTTATATGTGGGGAATTGCTTTCCTATTTCTTTACATGAGAAGCATCTGTTATTACACGAGATGATGGAATACACTATAAATTCTTACTTGGCAAACAATTTCTACTATAAAGACTACCTACAACACATGAAATAGATGTCCGATACCCAGTTATAAAAAACAAAAAACTATTTTTAACATTTGATTTTAAAGTCTTCAACTTAATACATTATTAAGAGAATATGGATGAAGATCAGGAAAAAATCCTTTCTATGTTGAAATCAATACACGAAACCATTCTTTCAGCTTGTGACAAAATAAGATGCAACATAAAGGAACAAGATGCCAGCTTAGATATATGAACCCAGATCTTGATTACAACCAAAGAACTAACAATGCAGAAAATAACAGGAGAAGTAGAACAACTAAACACTAAGACAGAGGACTCAATTGACCAACAGATCCAGCCAACGGAAAAATCAGAAAAGGGAGTGACAACATTGAAAATGAAAATGACTTTTTACATAAATCAGAAGAAATTTGAGGAAAAGGAAGAAGAACAGATTGAATGGAAGATAAACATGGAAGGTTAGTTGGCAAAGGAAGAAAGCCAGAGTAAGGCTGAAGGAAACTAGGATTTTGATCTCTTAGAGGGAATTTCATATTACTGATTAGAGGGTTAAACATGGTGGAAAATAGATAATTTTTAGAAAATAAAGTAACATTATAATTGAATAGGTAAGATGTGTGACAAGACTAATAGATTTTTGGTTTAATATGGTGGAAAATAGATAACCTTTAGAAAACAGAACAAGACTATATGTAAATAGATAAGATGTGTATTTAGAATATTAGATTTTGTTATGAAAAGGGAAAAAGGAAGAAGTTGAGATAAGGGAAACTTTGGTTACCTAAAGCTTGGAAATTATAAATACCAAATGTTAATTTGAATATTGATGGGAAATTAAAGCTTGGGAAAAAAGCAATAACAGGACATTGATTATATATAAGGATTGAACACAAACACAATTAAGATATGTATAAGCTAAAAATTATTGACAAATGTAACAAAGATGGTTTTACTTAGTTGATAACAATAAGAATTATATTAGCCTAATATGAGATAGTAGATATTAAGGGGAAAAGACAGGAAATATCTGATGTTGTAACTTGAGATTTGTATTAAAGATTTATGTATGTTGGCTTTTTAAATATTTAATTGCAAAATTAGAAAACTAATAAAATATTATATATATAAAAAAGAATTATCTAGGAAACTGGATAGAGGGAAGGAGGAAATAGAAATCAAATGGACACAACCACACCTACAATTCTAAAATAAAAACAATAAAATCAGATAAAATTAGATAATGATATGTGATCTGCATAAGTAGGATTTGAGTTTCAGAGTCTATCTATCTGTCTATTAGATTTCTAAACAGCTGCAATCACATGACTCTGAGCAGTTTATAGAAAAAATCAACAGTGATAAGAATAATAATGTAAGTAAAACATAATTTGCATCATTAACATAAAACCAAAACAATGCATAAAAATTCTTATAGTTCCCTTCTATTGATTATAAGAAAGGCTAGGGGAGACATGACAGCAGTATTCCAATATTTGAGGGGCTACCAGAAAGAAGAAGAGGGTCAACATATTTTCCAAAGCACCAGAAGGCAAGACAAGAAATAATGGATGGAAACTAATCAAGGACAGAAGGAACCTAGAACTAAGAAGAAATTTCCTAACAGTGAGATTAATTAACTAGTAGAATGGCTTGCCTCCAGAAGTTGTGGTACTCTATCACTGGAGGTTTTCACCACTGTGTGCTCCATAACTGGGTGGTCTTCAAGGGCAGCCCCATATAGAGTACATTGCAGTAATCCAACTAGGATGTACCAAGGCATGACTGACCATGATCAAGGACTCCTCATCCAGGAAAGGGTGTAATTGGTGCACCAGACAAATCTGTGCAAAGGCACCCTTATTGGTTCTTGATCAGGAACTGTAAATCTAGGAACTCCAAATTACTGACAATTGGGAGAGTGCCACCTCATCCAGAGTCAGAGATGGAATATCACATGGACCTGGGGAACCACAAACCCAGACCCAATCTGTCTTGCCAGGGTAGAGTGAAGCTAATTCCTCCCCATCCAGATTCTTATAGCCTCCAGATTCTCGACCAACACAACCACAGCAGCTAGGGGTGGAGATATATAAGTGGGTATCATCTACATACTGATATTGCACCTTGTCCTGACAAATGACCTTCCCTAGCAATTTCATGCAGATGTTTAAAAGGAGAGGTGAAAGGCTAGAGCCTTAAGAAACTCTGTATTGCAGGGGCCTGGGTCTTGATTTTCCCCCCCTTCTACCACAAACAACCGGAACTGGCTGTAGACGAAGAAACACAATGTCTCCTACTCCCAGTCCCTACCTGCTCCAGGATATCTAGTCAGTGGTATTAAAGCCACTGAGAGGTCCAGAAGGACCAGAATAGTGCCCCATCCCCATCCCCAAATCTTCCAAAGGTCATTATCAAGTGTGATCAATGCTATTTCAGTGCTGTCCCAGTATATGAAGGAGATACAACAAAACTACAATATATTCATGGTATCTGTTATGTTTCTAGTTTGGTGAGGCATCGACGAGGCGAATGGTGCAAACAATAACTCTTTTTTCAGTTCACAACAGAAGCAGCCCTAACTGCTACTTAACCAGTATTTATACAGCTCACCACTAGGTGGCAGCCAATAGAATTGAAGCAGTTTTTCCCGCTTAAAGACAAGCTAATTAACATGTAGAAAGTCAGTCTGGAGCTTAAACAGGTGCAGCCATTTGACCGTTTCCAACAGTTTCCAAATAATAAACCTCAATACATAACACCCCTTCCCTCTAGATAGTTCATAATGACAAATATTGAACATAGTCCTGTAAATATTTTGGTGGCTTTCTTGACTGTTCTGAGTGCCTCGGCACTGCTGCAAGCCCCCGGTCTACTAGCTCACCTGCCAGGCTGGGTGGACCGGGCCTTTGGGACCCATTTGCTATGAGTAGACCTGAGTCTCCGTGGCTGTTCTGTCCGGGTAGACCCGAGCCAGTGTCCATAGGTGGAACAGTTTCCAGTGGGCTGGAAATCGGAGCCAACTGCTGGGATTGCTCAGTGGGTGCAGTCTCTGAGTTCGGGGCCAACTCGCTGTCCACTAGTGCCCCTCCCCTGGGAGTCTCACCCTTACTCGAAGACTCTGATGCATGGCTGCTGTCGGGCTCCCCCTGGATTTGGCTTTCACGAGAGTCATGAGCCAGCAGTTGGTTTGCTAGCCTCCTGCGCAGCTGGTTGATGTGCCTTTGTAGCACGCGACCGTCTTCCAGGACCACTTCGTAAGAGAGTGGCTCTGACACCTTACCAACCACAGCTACCATTCACAGTGCCCCTTGCCCGTAGTTCCGAGCCCAAACAGGGTCACCCACTTTTAGGCTCTGTGGTGGCCTTGGCTGTGCTGATTCTGAGGCAACTCAGTCTGGATGCAGATGATCTAGCTTAGTTATTAAGTGACGGCCCCATCTGAGTTCTGCTGGGCTTCTGCCCATGGAAGTGCAGGGAGTCGTATGTTGGCAGAGTAAAAAGTCGGCTAGCCTATGCTGCCAGTTGCCGGTTACGATCCTTTTTAAGGACTCTTTGGTCGTCCAGACCATGCACTCCGCTTGGCCATTTGAGGCCAGGTAAAAAGGGGCCGAAGTGGCGTGCCTGATCATGTTAGCCCTTAAAAAGGACTGGAATTCTGTAGCGATAAATTGAGCCCCATTGTCTGAGATTATCACGTTGGGTAACCCGTGTGTGACAAATATTCTGCGCAGTTCCTGGATGGTCCTGGCAGTAGTCATAGTTGGGACAGGTGTGACCTCTAACCACTTAGAGTGACTGTCCATGACAATAAGGTACAGCTGTCCCTGAAAAGGTCCCACGAAATCGATGTGGATTCTTGAACATGGGGCTTGTGTTGTTTCCCATCGATGGACGGGGGTTTGCGGCATTTCTGGCTGGGATTGCTGGCAAATGTAGCTGTGTACTTGGGCCTCAATATCTTTATCGAACCCTAGCCACCACAGGTAGCTTCTCGTGAGTGCCTTCATCCGGACTATTCCCAGATGTCCCTCATGCACAGACTCAAGTACCCTGGGCCTCAAGGAGTGTGGGACTATGACCCGACTCCCCCACAAAATAAAGCCTTTGTGAGCTGAAAGCTCATCCTTCCTCCTACTGAAACTCTGAAAGCTAGGTCCCGGACTTATGTCCAGCTATCCTGTGAGCACCCAGCTCAACACGTGGCTCAGTGTCTTGTCCGAAGCTGTTTCGGCAGCCACGACCCTTGTGTTAAGGGGAGACTCTGGCAAATCCTGGATAGCCAGAATGTGAGCTGCTGGAGCGGGGTCTGGCTCTAAGTGTGGCAGGGGCAGTCTGCTAAGGCTATCTGTGTGGCCCATTTCCCTGCCTGGTTTGTGAATCAGACTGTAATTATAACCTGAGAGAAAAATGACCACCTCAGCATCCTTGGAGAGAGAATCTGAGGTGTTTGTTTGTCCATCATTTGTCCAGGAGTGGCTTGTGGTCTGTAAAGACTGTGAATGGCCGACCATACAAGTAGTCATGAAATTTCTTAATACCGGCCACAATGGCCAGTGCCTCTTTATCTATTTGGGCTAGTTACGTTCCGCCGAGGACAGAGTCCTTGAATGATAGGCTATTGGAATTTGTCTTCCGTTAGCCGTTAAATGACTCAGCACAGCTCCCACCCCATATGGGGATGCATCACAAGCAATGCAGACAGGCAGCTTTTCGTTAAAATGCGTCAATAGTGAGTTTGAAGACAACAGTGATTTGACTGCTGAAAAATTCCTCTCGTGGACGTTCATCCACTGCCACTGTGCCTTCTTGTCCAAGAGCTGGTGTAATGGCTCTGCCACTGTGATCTTGTGTGGTAGAAAGGCATGATAAAAATTGAGCAGTCCCAAAAATGCTTGAAGCTCCCTCTTTGATTTTGGACTTGGGGCCTGCTGAATTGCTTTGAGCTTGGATTCAGCAGGGTGAATGCCTTCGGCATCTATGTGGAAACTGAGGAATTCGTTCGAAACTACCCCAATTTTACATTTCTCCTTTTTCAGTTTCAGGCCCGCTTCGTGGAAATGCTGAAGGACGACCCTGAACCGTTCTGCCAATTTCTCTACTGACTCCCCAGCTATGAGGACGTCATTGAAATATGGACACACACCTGGAATACCTTTGAGCTTGTGCTCCATCACACCCTGGAAAAGTCCTGAGGTGACACTGACCCCGAATTGTAGGTGCTCCCCTGTGGGTAACTATAGTTTGAGCTTCTGCTGTGGCATCATCCATGGGCAGGTGCTGGTAGCCTTGAGCCAAATCCAATTTGGTGAATATGCGACCTCCCTGTAGTGATGCCAAAATGTGGCTGACTATAGGTACCCGATATGAATGTTGTTGAAACACTCTATTAATAGTGCACTTATAATCCACGCATATGCGCACCTTCCTGTTGGCCTTAAGTGCGTAACTATGGGGGTTTCCCACCTACTGCTGTCTACTGGCTGCAACACGCCTTGTTGCATCAGCTTGTCCAGCTCTGCGTCGATTTTGGGTTTGAGGGCAAAAGGCACTCTACAAGGCTTAATCCTTACTGGGGTTATGGTAGGATCAAGCTGGAGGGTAATTGGAGGACCCTTGTACTTCCCTAAGTCTTGGCTGAATACATCTTGGCAAACTAATGACAGGTCCGCTGCTTGCGTTCTGTGTATGCCAGACACGTGGATGCCCAATGCATGAAACCAGTCTAGTTGCCTTAAACAGCTACGACGTCCAGGGGACCCTCAAACTCTTTGAACTGCACTTTGAGTGTGGCTTCTCTTTTAACCACTGTGCGGGATCTTTGGAAATCAATTAACAGGAGATTTGACGGCTTGAGTTTAACTTGTTTGCTGCTGCGACTGCAAATGTGGTTAAAGGTTCCTTGGGAAATTATAGACAGGGCTGACCCCGTGTCTAGTTCCATGTTACATGGGACCCCGTGTCTAGTTCCATGTTACATGAAGCTTGACTTTGAGTCTCAGCTTCTCCTTCATGGGGCAATGGGCACCTGTTCTAAACACACTCCTTCTGCTGGCACAAAAACCCACTCTGTGTTGCCCTGGGGTCCGGTACCTTTCCTGAGAAATTCCTCTTGTGGAATGTCCCTCTGGCAACCTTTACAGTTGGCAGCAATGTGCTTGCCACATGCCCGGCACGTTGATGTGTGGAACCTGCACTCTGAGCGTCTATGTGAGCCTCCACAGCCCATACATTGAGCGAAGGGAACTTCCTTGTCAAGTGGCCGTTGAACGCTTGCTGGTTGCTTCTGCAGCAGATCGATTTTATGGTCCCTGTCGGGGACCTCGCCTCTTTCTGCATCCTCATAGTGGATGGTTTCTGGCTGGGAGTGTTCTTGGAGGGCTGTAAGGCTTTTACAGCTCCCCTGGCGGCTTCTTCAGCCATGATTTCTGTTAGATCGCGCAGGCAGTAAGATACGAGTCGAGTGACAGTCAGCTCTCGGTTTATTGGCAAGGCATAAAGTAAATCCGGACTGGCATCTGGGCCAGGGGAGCCCTCTTTTATGGGATTCCCCTGGCTCGTAATCACACAATTCCATTGGCTGGTAAGACCCCGTTGCGAGTTAGCCAACCAGCAACGGGCATG
>NW_015387157.1:204568-210899 GCF_001527695.2 Protobothrops mucrosquamatus
CAATCCTTGAAAAAGAATCATGTCTATGAGAAAAAAAAGTGAAATCACGTTCATTCATATGTTGTACTCTCCAAACATCCACCAATTCTAAATCATCCTTCATAGCAAAAAAGGATTTAGGTAATCTAGAAAGAGTTACATCCTTGGAAGTTGTATTCTTATCTTTTGACGTATCCAAAACACCATTCCAATCTCCCATGATAATCAAAGAATTATAATCCATCGCCACAATTTTCTGATGTAGTTGTCTATAAAATTGTTTTTGAGCTGCAAGTTGATTAGGGGCATATACCCCTATTATTAAACACTTTCTTCCATTTAAGTTTATTTCCACAAATAAATATCTTCCTTCTTTATCAGCTTCTTTTAAAATAGGTGTGAAATGTCTTTTAATGTACATTGCCACTCCCGCTCTCTTTTTTAAAGCATGTGCAGCAAACAAATCTCCAAGCTTGGAATTCACTAATAATTTTTGGTCTTTAGCCACAATATGAGTCTCTTGTAAACATATGATATCATTGTTGAAATGTCTGCTGAAGATCCCTGTTCCTCAACCTGCAAGCTAAATGGTCTCTCAGTCTCTCTTCAAGGTCTTGGAAATTGCAGAGCCAGGATGCCTGTTGTAGGGCAGCTATGAACTCGGTGGCAGATTCATCTGGTTGTTGCTCCCTTTGTTCGAAGGCGTGTCTCCAGGCAATGACTGAGAGCTTCAGTTCGAAATAATCCTTGAGCATTTTCTTGAGCTCAGCATAGGTGACCGATTCAAGTGTGGCTGGTGCGACCAGGTTTTTGGCGATATTGAATGTCGCCTGGCCGCACACACACAGCAGCGTTGTGGCCTTTAAGCCATCTTTGCTAACTTGGTTAGCTCTCAGGTAGTTTTCAACGTGCAAAATGTAATTCTGACAATTTTCCGAGCTTGGCCATGGTGAGTTGTCTCCGACCTCACAATGCCTTGTGCTGCTAAGGCTTCTGTTGTTGTCCTGGGGACAGGTCCCTCAGGGCATTGGCCTCCAGCGTTGCTTGCTGGCAGGCAGAGGGGGGAATGTAGTTCCTACCAGGGGGCTGAGGCCTCGTCTACCCCTAGTGACTTCTGGCTCTTTCCCTCTTCGCAGCAAATCCCACCTTCGTCACCACTGTTATGTTTCTAGTTTGGTGAGGCATTGACGAGGCGAATGGTGCAAACAACAACTCTTTTTTCAGTTCACAACAGAAGCAGCCCTAACTGCTGCTTAACCAGTATTTATACAGCTCACCACTAGGTGGCAGCCAATAGAATTGAAACAGTTTTTCCCACTTAAAGACAAGCTAATTAACATGTAGACAGTCAGTCTGGAGCTTAAACAGGTGCAGCCATTTGATCGTTTCCAACAGTTTCCAAGTAATAAGCCTCAATACATAACAGTATCTATCACCAATTAACATGCAGGGCACCGTGCATGTACCAACTGCAACTTGCAAATAATTTTTAAAATAATTCCTATGCAAAACAAGACTGGTGATGATGTAATTAGGCTTTTTTATTGCAAGATCCTTCACACACAACCACAGCTAGTGCAACCTCCGAGTAAAAACCTTCTTGGCTACCAATCTGGGATGAAGAGCAACTCCAGGAGAGTCCCCAAGTGATGGATTTGCTTTCCTCTGGGACAATGCTAAACTAACTGTACAAAGGATGGATTGAGAAACAACATCTGGCTTCTACAGATGTTATTAATAACATGCTTGGAGAGAACAAAATTCCTCATTTTTATGAAACCCTGAGATCAATTAAAACAGCCTCTTAACTGCTTTTATCCTGGCTATAATAGCACAATATCTTCCATTTCTGATGTCAATGAGCTTAATACAAGATTACATAGCATTAATCCACCTTGCTATAAATCCATATTGTTTTATAAAACAGTGTTTAGTTTGAACACTACAAACCATTGTGCAAAACAGTTGGGGGCACATACTGAAGACCAAAAGTTATAAATTGACCTATTTAAATGTTTTGGCATAGAGCCCAAACCCCAGACACTTGAAGGGTCTCTGTGGAGTACATCGGTATCTAGTTTTTTTTTTTTTTACAAAGCTTGTTTGAAAATAAAACCTTAGAGTTTGCGAAAATAGCATTGATCAGAAGTAAATGTTTTTGTGCTGCTATGCTGTCAAGGGACCAATGCATATTCTTTAATGAACTGAGAAATTATGTGGGATATTTCATTCTTTTGCCAATGTCTTCTGTGTTTATTTTATTCACCCTATAATTTTATTATACCATTTATTATACAGCTATCAGAAATATATTTTTCTGTTGATAGATGTTTATAAGAATAGTTTCATTTTTCACTGCTAGGTAATACTGTGCAAATATTCTAACTAAATCTGCTTTTATTTTTTAAAAAGTTCATATTTTGATATATGAATTAAGAGAGTAGTTTATAGATTCTTGTTCTGTTGAATAGTAAAACTACTACAATGTTAGTGAGGTTTCTGGTAGCTTTTGAAAAAAAAGTTTTTTAAGAAAGAATGTTAATTTAGACAATATAGCAGTCCCCTTTAATTAACAACAGAAAACAGTTTTAATAATATACCTTAAGCTGGCATCTGTTATGTCTATCCAGGATATTATTTCTTGCCAGTTCAGCTGGCATATATTGTAGAAAATTGAGGCAACTAGTTAAAAAAGGAGTGAATAAAAATCAAACTATAACTATTTTTTTATGTATTTATTCCATATATTTATTTATCCCATTTGTATGTCACTGGACTCTACACAACTCTCTGATATAACTTAAGCACACTAATTCAGTTAACGTTAAATATCCTATGTTAAAAATATACAGAAATATGATCCTTGGTTTCCAATTTTATCTTGCATCCTTCTCCCCATAAAATTCCAGTTTACTGGTTGTTATGCTTTGTTGACTGTTGAGACTCTGTTTGTTTTGTTTATATTGGCAAGTGATTGCTTTCACATCATTCCCCAAATATCAAAGTCTCTCTCTACATTTAATGTGTGCTTCCATACTTATATAGTAAGGCTATACATACTTCAAAAATTATTTAGAAGAAATGTGCTAAACATGTTTCATATAATGTACTTTAACTGCCATAGTAGGTTAATATAGTCCTTCAATGCACAGGCCATACATATGTCTTAGACAGAGGTGAGGAACAAGCTACTTTTCAGATAAGGTAGTGAGAAAAATCCCAATGTTTGACAGGCAATATTTTGCGCAGCATATTTAATTTCTAATTTGTAATTGAAGCACACAAAAAAGGATATTTTACTTCTTGTTTTATTAATTTTCAATGTCAATGCTGGGAAAATATAAAATTAATAATCCATATGATTTTTAAAATTAAAATTATGTTTTTATTTGCAGTTAAGCATTGGTTTTATTAACATTCACTGTTTTAAAATTAAAACTGCCAAAATATACACTTTCATTTTATTTAAATGTGCAAGCAAATTCTTTTATGCTTGAGAACTGGTCCTCTTTTTCAGTTATTTTTCCCATGGGAACAAGGAGTAGGTTTTTTATTTCTTTTATCAAACTCATAAGTATACAATAAAATTACTTGTTTAAACATATGCAGCTTTGACTTTTAGTGTATTAGACATTTTATGGAAGATCTCATTCAGTCATAGTGCCTGCCATTAACAGATTTCAATTTCTCATGACAAAAGACAATCAGAATCCATCAACCAGAAAACACACATAATTATAACTGCTTTAGAACCTATTCTACATTTGCTTGAACAATGCTTTTTTTAAAAAACAAAATATAAATAGCGTGATGAATTTACTTACTTTAGATCAGTGGTTCTCAACGTTCCTAATGCCGCGACCCTTTAATACAGTTCCTCATGTTGTGGTGACCTCCAACCATAAAATTATTTTTGTTGCTACTTCATAACTGTAATTTTGCTACTGTTATGAATCGTAATGTAAATATCTGATATGCAGGATCAGACTTTAGAGTAGACTCTAGAAGATAGAACCATCCAACAAAAGGAATTCCACAACTACAGATAGTCCTCAACTTATGACCATGACTGAGCCCAACATTTCTGTTGCTAAGCAAGGCAGTTGTTAAGTGAGTTGTACCCATTTTACAACCTTTCTTGCTGCAGTTGTTAAGTTAGGAACACAGTTGTTAAATGAATCTGGCTTCCCCATTGACTTTGCTTGTTAAAAGATTGCTAAAAATAATCACATGACCCTGGGACACTGCAACGGTCATAAATAACTCTAACTTTGAAAGACTTATGCAATGAAGTCTTCACACAGACAAAAATACCGGACTCATGGACTGAAGCTAATATTACTTTGATACCTAAAGAAGACATTGATCTTACACTAATTAAAAATTATAGACCAATATCGCTACTAAATGTGGATTATAAAATCTTTGCTGCAATAATGGCAGAAAGAATGAAAAACTTTTTGACTGAATTCATCCACTCAGACCAAAATGGTTTCCTACCAAAAAGACAGATAAAGAACAACTTGAGGATTATTTTAAATGTCTTGGAATATTATGAAATCCATCCAGAGAACCAGATGGCACTTATATTTTTTGATGCACAAAAAGCCTTTGATAATTTAAATTGGCAATTCATGTTTCAACAACTCCAAGAAATGGATTTTGGTGAGAATTTTAATAAAGCAATTCAAGCAGTTTACAAGAAACAAACAGCAAGAATTACTTTTAAATGGAGATTATATAGATGGATTTGAGATTAAAAAAGGCACTAGACAGGGATGTCCACTGTCTCCTCTGTTATTTATTCTTACATTAGAGGTACTGGCAAGAAATATTAGACAAGATACAGAAATCAAAGGTTTGGAGATTAAAGACCAGAAATATAAACTACAGGCCTTTGCGGATGATTTGGTTTTTATTTTAGAGGAGCCATTGGAAACAACTGATAAACTCTTGCAGAAAATTGAGAAATTTGGAGAAGTGGCTGGACTGAAAATAAATAGGGAAAAGACTAAAGTATTAACAAAAAACTTAACAGATAAACAGAAAATTCAACTTGCTAAAATGACAAATCTTCAAATAAGTAAAAAAGTCAAATATTTGGGCATTTATTTAACTGCAAAATATACTACATTAAAAGAAGATAATTATGAGAGATTAATGAAACAAATAAAAATAGATATGGAAAGGTGGGAAAATCTTCAAATATCACTCCTAGGAAGAATAGCGACGGTTAAGATGAACATTTTACCAAAGCTAATTTTTCTATTCCAAACAGTTCCTGTTAAACTGAGTAAGAATTTTTTTGATGATCTAAATGCAATGATTCTAAGATTTATATGGCAAAGAAAGAAAGCTAGAATCAAATGTAAACTGTTACAAGAATCTAAAGATAGAAGGGGCTTTGGACTTCCAGATTGGAGACTTTATTATCAAGCAGCTATTCTGCTTTGGCTCAAAGAATGGATTGTATTGAGAAATAAAAGATTGCTTTATTTAGAGGGACATGATCTTCAACTAGGTTGGCATGCTTTTTATATGGTATGAGAAAACTAAAGCGCATAAATACTTTCAAAATCATGCCATAAGAAACGTACATAAAATAATATAACTGTATTATTTTAAAGGATTTAAATAAGAAAAATAAGACATTATACGATTAATGTTATATATGTATGCAATTATATTATTTTAAAGAATTTAAAATTTGCATTTATAGGGATTAAGATATTTGAATGATTATAAGAGAAATGGTAGAGTTTAATTTTTAGATGTTTGGATTTGGGGAAGATGGATAATTATGTTTTGTTTTTTTTTATTATTTGAGTTAAAGTTTTTTTTTCTAACTGATTACTTTATGAGGTGTTGAATCCTGTATTAGTTCGGGGAAGTCGGGGGGGAGGGGTTTAAGGGGAAATTATAAATTGATGTCTTTAATAATTATAGGTATATAATGGAATTGTATTAATAAGAGAATATTCCCGGCTGGTTCCCCAAACTGCACTCGATGTGGTGGTTAGAAGGCGGAAGGGATGTAGAAGTGGAAGGAGGAGAGGTTGTGGGGCTAGGGGGAGGAAAGAGAGGGAAAGTGGATGAGGGTGGAGGCAAGGCAGGGACTGCCGGGGGTATTCAGAAATATTTTGAGTAAGATTTTTTATTAATAAGAAAATATTCCCGGCTGGTTCCCCAAACTGCACTCGATGTGGTGGTTAGAAGGCGGAAGGGATGTAGAGTGGTAGGAGGAAGGAGGAGAAGTTGTGGGGTTAGGGGGAGGAAGAGAAGTGGATGAGGATGGAGGCAAGGCGGGGACTGCCGGGGGTATCCGGAAATATTTTGAGTAAGATTTTTCTTT
>NW_015387157.1:210961-220607 GCF_001527695.2 Protobothrops mucrosquamatus
GGGGCGGCGGCGGGGGTGGGGCGGCGGCCAGGGAGGAACAGCCAAAATGCCCCCTCGGCTTATGCGCGGGTCACCAATTTTTCCCAGTTCTCTGTGGGAAAATCGGTCCCTCGGCTTATACTCGGGTCGACTTATACTCGAGTATATACGGTATATATAAAAGAAACGTACTACTTTTAGAATGGGAGAAAAATCAGACATAATATATATATGAAAATACCTGAGTGGCTTTCAACAACGGAAGCATTTGCTTACCCAAACCTGATTAACTATGATAAACTGGTTAGTTATAAAGATATTTTGGATAAAGAGGGAAAACTTAAGGACAGGCAAACTCTTCAACAACAAGGTATTGACTTAACATGGTGGTCCTATTTGCAAATTCAAACAAGATACGAAAAAGACATAAAATCAATAGGATTTTATAAAGAACAGGCTCCATTAGATAAAATTTTGTTAAAAACAGATGAGAATTTGATTAAGAAACTCTATAAATTTCTTTTAAACTGGAAGATGGAAGAAGAACAAGTGAAAGAAACAATGATAGCATGGGCAAAGAACTTTGGATATTCTATAGACTTAAAAAACTGGCAAAAACTTTGGGATAAAAATATTAAGCTTACAAAAGCTGCAGCATATAAAGAAAACTTATACAAGATGTTTTACAGATGGCACGTGACACCAGTTCGCTTAGCGAAAATGTTTAAAAATGTTTCGAATACTTGTTGGAAATGTAAACAACAGCCAGGCACTTATTACCATGCATTGTGGATATGCCCTAATGCTAAGAAATATTGGTCTAAGATCCATAGATGATTGGAAAAGATGATGAAAATACAGATAAAATTTAAACCGGAATTGTTTTTGTTAGGAATAATAAGACCTAATTATGGTAAAGAAAATGATTACTTGATACTGCATGTTTTAACAGCTGCAAGGATAGCATTTGCCCAATTTTGGAAAAATGAGAACCTACCATCTGACCAGGTTATAATTACTAAAATCTTAGAGTGTGCAGAAATGGATAGATTAACACTGAAGATGAAAGAAAAAGATGATTCAGTTTACTTTAAAACTTGGGAAAAATTCTATCAATGGTTAGAGACGCGTTAGAATTTTAAAAGGACTTAATATTTTAGAATAGATGATTGATCTTTAACTGAGTTATAATTTATAGGTTGATAACATATTTACTTTTAGTGATTTAGTGATTTTTAACTGTTAATGTTGATAGTCACGACTTGTTGAGATTTTATTATTCATGTTTATTTATATAGATGAATTTATTTGTTTGTTAATTGTTAGTAATATGGTTATCATTAATCTTATTTTAAAAATGGTTGAGTATGATATTTACTCATTATTATGATCCGGACAGTAGCTTGTTTGTAAAAATATGTGATTGTATCTATCCTTATTCCATCCTAAATTCCCCATCCTCTTCCCCTCCCATACCCGTATTGTTCCTATTTTTTCCTTATTCATATAAACTCAGTAAAATATTAAAAAAAAGAAACTGGCAGATATGATCTCAGAACCACTGAACTATATTTTTCAAAGATCCTGGAGCACTGGGGAACTACCTAGAGGACTGGAAAAGAGCTGATGTAGTTCCCCTCTTCAAAACAAATAAAAAAAATAGATCCAGGAAACTACAGACCCATCAGCAAGATTCTGGAAAAGATAATCAGACAAGAATCAGCGAACACCTAGAGGCAAACAAAGTCATTACTAAAAGCCAACATGGGTTTGTTAAAAACAGATCATGCTAGACACATCTTACTGCATTCTTTGACCCAGTTACAAAATTAGTGGATCAGAGGAATGCTGTGGATATAATTTTCTTGGACTTCAGTAAGACATTTGATAAAGTTTGTATAGGGTTTCCTGCCTGAGCAGGGGGTTGGACTAGATCCCTTCCACGGTCCCTTCCAACTTTATTATATATTATTAAATGCAGCTGCCCATCGTCCCACACCTCAAGTAAACCTCCTAGGGGAGTCCTAATTGTCACCTTTGAACTGCTGCTTCCCATGTTCCCTCTCAGATGTGGGACTCACTTTGGCTCAGTCAGGTACAAAAGGAAAAAAACTTCCGGGATTTTTGGAAAAAATAAAACCTCGAAGAGGACTTCGCATCCCTGTTGAAGTACCCTCACCTCCTTCCCTGGGAACTCCGGGTTTTTGGACAAAAAAAAGGTGTCCAGGAGGATTCCGGTTCCCAGATGGATTACCCTTACCTCCTTGTTTTGGGAACGTTTCCGGACTCTTCGTTAGTCCTCTTCTCCCCGGTGCCTACGCGGGGAATACAGGCACTCCTCCCTGCTGTCTTACAGGGATTACAGACAGTTTCCAGGCATTTTCCTGAGCTAGGCTTTGCTTACAGGGCCTTACCAGTTGGTTGCCCAAATCCAATTCTCTCATTGACTCATTCCATTTCATTTTCACACAGCCTCTCCCTTTTCCCTAACAAAAGGTCCTGCGCTCTGGCCAAACCCCCATGCTTTCCAGGGTCTGCCACTTAAACAGATCCTTTCTGCAGCTAGGAAAGACTAGAAGGAGCAAAACCCAACTGTGATTGGGAAAAAAGGGTCTTCTCACTCACACACACAAACATATGCACATTTCCTTTGTTCCTCTGGGCTTTAAAGTTAAAATTTAGAGGTACTCACCTTCACCTTCTTTCCAAAACAGCCCTTGAGCTCAAACCCCAAACTCCCTTTACTACCCTGGCTCCACATGGGCAGGGCCTGGGAAACCCATCCACAGACACAAGGGGTCTGCTGCTGGCAAGATGGGGCTTACCAGTCTCAATCCATTGGAGAGGTTAGCTTGGAGTCCCATTCTGGCGTGCCAAATTGTTGGAAGAAAAGTCTTCATCCTAGTTCATCCAAGCTGGGAATAAACATGGCAACTGCTTTGGGAAGAAGGTTATAGTTTATTGGAGAGGAGAGCCAGACAGGAAGATGGCTCTGGCAGAAAAGAGAGGGAACACATGTAGGGAGTGGGGGTTTTATACCCTCTGAAGCCTTTTGTTTTGAGTTGTTTCCTGTTCCTGTGGCATGAACTTTAAACTGAGTCTGAGTGTGCTTTTCTGGCCCTTGGTATCTGTGGTTTAATCCTATTATGTTTCCCTGGGGCTAGGCTAATGACTCTTAGAGTTTGGGTGAGGTGTGCAGATTTTAGGTCTTTGTCTTCTTAATCTTCTAGCTTCAACTTTCCTGAATGGTCTACATCTGCATTTCTATAAAGCTGGTTTCTGCTTGGGGAGGTAGACTTGGGGCTATTAAGAAAACTGGGCATGCTTTCCTGCCTTTTCAAGATCCTGAGGAAATATATTTTTTCCTGCCCTTAATATTTCTTTCTCTGGGGGGTGACTTCCCACATGCCAACAGGGGCTCCTCAGAAGAAACAGTGGAGCAGAAGCAACTTTTTGGAACTTCTGCCAGCTTCCCCATTGACTTTGCTTGTCAGAAGTGGCAGGAAAGGTTGCAAATGGAGATCTTGTGATCACAGGACATTACAGTCATTGTAATTGTGAGCTGGTTGCCAAGCACCTGAATTGTGATCATGTAACTGTGGGGATACTGCAATGCCTGGAGCTTATTGTAAATCCCCCTCCCCCTCCCTTGTTCAGTGCCATTGTAATTTTGAATGATCACTAACAAGTGTTTGTAACCATAATCACCACTTGTATAATCCTGGCAATTCAGTATTTGTTCAGCATTTGGCACATGCACACTATGAAATATGTATAGTTTATAGTGTGCAGGAAAGTTACAATCAATACTATAGAGCTTATTTATAGTTTGATTGGGTTTACATCCTGTCTTTTAGTTCAGGAACTCAGGGGAACATAGTTACTTCTCCTTCTTCCATCCCCCATAACAAATCAATGGGAAAAACTGGGCTGAGAGACAGAGTAAATGGATGAAGGAACTGGATTTCCCAGCATCAGTCTATTTCACAATTACACCACATTGGCTGTCAAGGATAACATTGACACCAGATTAAAACATTAAAAATTGTTTTTTACCATTAACATTTCCTATGACTGATATTCCAAATCATATCGTAAGTTTCAAGCATCACACAATTCTCTAATTTTCATGTAGGCATATATAGAGGAAAGTGATGTAAAGTAAATAACTATTAGAGTTACAGCTTTTAAAGGCATTGAGAGATTTTTGCAACAAGCAGCTGGAGCAATGACATCACTATCAGAATTACAATGAATTACAGAATTATACTTTTCCAAAGTGTTACAATTAGTAAAAGAATAACATAGTTGGAAGGGATCTTGGAGGTCGTCTAGTCCAACCCCGTGCTCAAGCAGAAGACCGTATATCATTCCAGACAAGTGGCTATCCAGTTTATTCTTAAAAGCCTCTAGTGATGGAGCACCCACAGCTTCTGAAGGCAACTGTTCCAGTGGTTGATTGTCCTCACTGTTAGGAAGTTTTTCCTTAATTCCAGGTTGTTTCTTTCCTTGATTAGTTTCCATCTGTTGCTTCTTGTCTTGCCTCCTGGTACTTTGGAGAATAAGTTGACACCCCTCTTCTTCTTTTTTATAGGTTTTATTAATTTTTAAAAATTACAATCTTTGAAACTTAGTAAACAACATGTTGTCTGGGTTCACATATTTAACATTAACTTCTTCAATATAAATCTATTCAGTACTGCACAATCTAGTATTTTTTCCTTGATCTTCCTTTCTTCCCCATATTTTTTCCTTTTTTCCCTCATTAAACAATTACAATTCTTAATACCATTGATATATATAAAATTAGGTATAAACATCTTCATCATATTTTACTAATATTATAGAAATAACAATATCAATTCACAAATCAATATCCTGTTTTTTGTGCTCTTATTAAAGTTTGATTTCCCATCAATATTTAAAGTATCTTTGTCAGTTATGATTTTCTAAATATTAATTATATTTATATAACTAAAAAATTTATTCACACCAGTCCTCCTCTTATTTTCAAATTTCCCATATAAAAATGCTATTTTAATTCAAAATCATATCTTCCATTATAAAAAATCTAGTTATATCTAAGGGTCATCCGTTCTTTTAATCATATTCAAACAAGTATACTAAACAGATAGTGCCCTCTCTGATAGATCAAATCCTCTGTTTTTTAAATCTAACTCTCGCTTTCTTGCTTTGCCAAGCAGC
Organism: Protobothrops mucrosquamatus; assembly: GCF_001527695.2. Lineage (NCBI taxonomy): Eukaryota > Metazoa > Chordata > Lepidosauria > Squamata > Viperidae > Protobothrops > Protobothrops mucrosquamatus. Next base: position 216,146 of record NW_015387157.1, read on the forward strand.
TTTCCAGGCCAGGGCAATTAAATTGCTCAAGAATTTTCTTTCTATTTTTGTGCAAGCTGCTTGGCATGAGAAAGACAATTTAGGTAGAATATTTTTTGGGGGGGGACTTCACCCATCCACATTCCCTAGACATTTCCCCTGCCCGCTCTATATTCCATTTTCTAGAATCTTCTTCCTTGTCATCACGTGTATTTTGGAGAAAGGAATAAAGGGTCTTTTGTATTTTCATTGTTATAGGTAGGTCTTGGAGTATTTTATTTGTGTATTTTCATATTTCCCTTCTCCTATCTCCTCCATCTCTAGGTCCATTTCTTCTGCTTCACCCTCTGATTTCTGGTTTATTTGTTCATACTTTGTAGTTGTTGTCTGGGAGCTTTCCAGTTGTAGCTTCAATTTGGAGATTTGGTCCTTTATGTCATCTAGATTATTTTTAGTCTCATTATGGTTTCTTTTTAGGTCCTCTTTGTGTGCAAGAATTGTTTGATGAATTTGCTGTAGCATAGAGAGTATTTCCTTCTGAAAGGTATTTGTTATTTTCTTGAGGCATCATTCCTAGAAATCCTCTGGTATCACCAGTCTCAGTAAGACTGGAACAGAATTTCCCCTAGTTTTCTGGTCTTTATATATAGTCTTTATAATCCAGTCCTAATAGCAATATTTTATAGTAATCCTTTGTCTCAAGTACCCTGAAAATTATCTTCAGGCAAGGTTGTAATCCACAATGTTCCAAGTGTTCAAAATGTTCAACCTCCCTGCAGCCAGACATATTCAAAAGTCATTTTTTTCTTTCTCTCCTACTAGCTCTTGAGATTAAGAGTCCAAGCTCAGTAGTATTTATAGTCCAGGAAGGTCAGCATGATAAATATGCCAAAATATTTTTCTTTGTTGCCAGCTGTTCTCCCTTAAGCTGAAATTCACCAAGCAGCCAAGGAGCTAGTTATAGTGCTGTACTCAAATCCACCACTAGATGTCATTCAAAGTCCATTTTCCACCCTTAAAACAAAGGGTTGATTTCTTATATTTTTTATATTTCACCTCAATATTTTTTTTTACAAAGAGAAAATCTTGACTTCTGGTTTGCCATCGCGGCTGCCACAGACACTGGAAAGTGAGCTCCATCTTCCACGTTCAGTTTCGCTCCACTGGGGGACCCTCGAATGGGTCGAGAGTCGCCCTGTAGGGGCGACAAGCAAGGAGGGGACCCCAGCTTGATTGCGGGAGGGCGGTAGCCCTTCCGCTCAATCTGGGGCAGCCCTCCAAACCGGCGGATGAAAGACCAGCCATAGAAATATGGCTCATCACTAGGCAGCAGACAGCCAAAGTCAAACTTACCACCAGGCACTTCTAAAGCAGCATGGATAAGACTAGGTGAGATCTGAACCTCTCTTCAGTCCTAACTATTTTCTTTTTCTGTAAAAGCTTCCCAAAGTATCGTTCCCCCTATGAGGAGAGAGGGAAGGGAACTTTTATCCCACCCTCTAAGAATAGCGGTGACTGACTATCCAGGGGAATTAAAACACTGAAAGAATAACCTTAATCTAACTGGATTTATATGCTTCTAAAATTTGGGGACCAAAAGATTTCTTATCTTTACTGAAGACTTTGGTTTTTATATACAAAGAAATAAAATTGGAAAGGATTATAAAAATTTTGGACTTAAAAAAACCTTAACAGCATTGGTGACATCTTGTGGCCAAGTTTGATATTACAACTTATTATTGTCTAAAGGAGACTTGGCTTGAAGCCCAGAGTACAGATAAAACTTTTTCAATCTTGACAAATATCAGCTGTGAGAAGCTCAGCTGTTTTCTATACTCAGTTATAAAATGATTTTCATTCTCTGATTTTAAAGCCCTCAATTTAACACACTATTAAGAGAATATGGATGAAGACCAGGAACAGATTCTTTTTATGTTGAAAGCAATACATGAAACCATTCTTTCAGTTTGTGATGAAATAAGATGCTACAGAAAAGAACAAGATGTCAGCCTAGATATACGAACCCAAATTTGACTACAATTAAAGAATCAACTATGCAGAAGATAACAGAAGAAGTGGAACAATTAAATACTATGATAGAGGACTCAACTGACCAATAAATAGAGTCAATGGAAAATCCAGAAAAGGGACTGACAACACTGAAAATGAAAAAGACTTTCTATATAAACTAGAAGAAACTTGAGGAGCAAGAAGAAGAACAGACCGAAGGGAAGACAAACGTATCAGGACAACTATGGGGATCTGGAATAATAGAGAGATGATTCGCTAGCCCTTGCAAAAAAAATCGTGACTGGATGGTCTCTTTTATTTCAAATAATATATATAACAACAGAGGAAGATCTATTTGATGACTTAAAAGCATTGATATGGAAGACGAGCTGGCAAAGGAAGAAAGCCAGAATAAGGCTGAAGAAAATTGGGGTTTTGATTTATTAGAGAGGATTTTATATTACTAATTAAAATAGAATATACTCAAATAGACAAGATGTGTATTTTGAATACTAGATTTTGTTATGAATTGCAATAAAGAAAACTTTGGTCACTTAAAACTTGGAAATTATAAATATCAAATGTTAAATTTAAATATTGATGGGAAATTAAAAATTGGGAAAAACTAACAACAGGACATTGATTGTCTATAAAGATTGAATGTTAAAGCAACTAGAATATGTATAAGCTAAAAATTTATTGATATATATAACAATGTTATTTTTACTTAATTGATATAATAAGAACTGTATTAGTTCAAATACGAGACAGTAGATATTAATGGGAAAAGAGAGGAAATATTTGATGTGGTAGCTTGAGATTTGTACTAAAGATTTTTGTATGTTATTGAATTATCGATCAACCCGGCCACCATGTTGCTTTTTAAATATTTAAATGTAAAATTAGAAAATTAATAAAATATTACAACCCCCCCAAAAAAACCCAAAAAGAAAATCTTAATAATTTATCTCAGGTGTCAGATTTATCAAAAGTATAGTTTTGTATTACTTTCACTTCAGTATTGTGTATTTCTGTTCCCCATAAAAATTTTAAAATGCCGCTTCCATTCACATCCAGAGGTTTTAAGCTTCTTGGGAGCCTTTCCCAGGAAATTCAGTTGTAAAATAGTACAGAAAGGATCAATATTATCACCTAGTTCAAACACGCTGTTTATGGTGTGCTAATTAAAGCTTTTGTTCTTTTGTAGTCAGCAGCTAATGGCCGGCTGCAGAGGTGTGGACGATCTTTCCCCTGCTGGTTTAGAGGGCTTTCCTTGGATTGAATGGAGAGACTGCCATCTCTCCATGATCGATAAGGCATCCCTCCTTCTTCATCGCCTCTTTGGGGTGACTTTAGGCCCTTTTCAGGTCCCCCAGCAGGGTGAAATTGGGTGCGGAAGGCAGAGCTCTGCCTTCCTGCATCCTGTCTCACCACAAGGCAAAACTGGAAGTCTGATCCCCCCTTTCTTTGTGGCAGCCCCTCAAATATTGCTACCATGTCACCCTTAGCCTTTCTTTTCACTAGACTAGACATACCCAATTCCTGCAACCATTCTTCATATGTTTTAGCCTCCATCCCTCTAATCATCTTTGTTGCTCTTTTCTGCACTTTTTCCAGAATTTCAACATCTTTTTATAATATGGTGATCAAAACTGGATGCAGTATTCTAAGTGTGGTCTTAATAAGGTTTTATAAAATGGTACTAATGTGATCTTGATTCTACCCCTCTGTTAATTCAACCTAGGATTGCATTGGCTTTCTTGGAGGCTTCTGCACACTGGTAGCTCATATTTAAATGACTGTCCACTAGGACTCCAAGATCCCTCTCACTGTTACTGCTATTGAGCCAGGTTTCACTTAACCTATACCTGTACATTTGGTTTTTCTTGCCTAAGTGTAAAACATTACTTTTCTCTAGACTGAATTTCATTTTGCTAGATGGAACCAAGTGTTCTTACTATGATTTGTATGATATTGACAGTCCTCATCTTATGACCAGTTCCTTACTCTTTGTGATTGCTACCAATTCCAAAATGGAACTTATGACCCAGATTTGAAGTTCTGAAAGTTCAGCCTCCCTCTGCAATCACATGAATGAACTTTGGACACTGGGCAACAGGGATGCATTTATGGCCATTTGCAGCATCCCACGATCATGTGACTGCATTTTACAAAGGTTTTGCTAAAAGCTGGCATTTACTTCTGATTTTCATCAAAATTGCACCCATAGCAAACCATTGGTTCACTTAATGACCATGGCATCTGCTTTAATGAAGTTTAATGAAGAGAAGGACGAGGGGGGACATGATAGCAGTGTTCCAATATCTCAGGGGTTGCCATAAAGAAGAGGGAGTCAAGCTATTCTCCAAAGCGCCTGAAGGCAGGACAAGAAGCAACGGGTGGAAACTAATCAAGGAGAGAAGCAATCTAGAACTAAGGAGAAACTTCCTGACAGTGAGAACAATTAACCAGT
>NW_015387157.1:220964-229795 GCF_001527695.2 Protobothrops mucrosquamatus
TTATTATTATTATTATTATTATTATTATTATTATTATTATTATTATTATTATTATTATTATTATTATTATTATTATTGGAAAAAAATAATTATAAACAAATAGCAAAACAAAACAACATCATTCTGAGGAGCAACCAACCATATCCATCCTACTGAAAGAGGAACCCTCTCATCACAAATCTACTTCCAAGTCTTTTTGGAAAATCTAGTTTCAATGGCTTTCCAGAAATCCAGTATAGTGGATTTTGTCTTCATTTTTCTTGTCTTTCTCTGTTTCTTTCACTGAATAGAATAGAATAGAGCTGGAAGGGACCTTGGAGGTCTTCTAGTCCAGCCCCCTGCTCAAGCAGGAGAAGCTATACCATCTCAGACAGGCGGATGTCAAGTCTCTTCATAAAAATCTCCAGTGATGGAGTGCCCACGATTTCTGGGGGTAAACTGTTCCACTGGTTGATTGTCCTCACTGTCAGGAAGTTTCTCCTTAATTCCAGGTTGCTTCTCTCTTTGATCAGTTTCCAACCATTGTTTCTTTTCTTGCCCTCTGGTGCTTTGGAGAATAGCTTGACCCCTATTTTTTGTAGCAGCCCCTCAAATATTGGAATACTGCTGTCATGTCACCCCTATTTCTTCTTTTCTTTAGACTAGCCAAACCCAAGTCCTGCAGGCGTTCTTCATATGTTTTAGTCTCCAGGCCTTTGATCATTTTATTTGCTCTTCTCTGAGGTTTTTCCAAGGTCTCAACATCTTTTTTGTAGTATGGTGACCAAAATTGATTGCAGTATTCCAGATGTGTCTTACTAGGGTTTTATAAATACTTTGTGTGATTTTGATTCTATGCCTCTGTTTATACAACCCAGGATTGTATTAGCTTTTTTGGTTGCTGCTGCACACTGCTGACTCATAGTCAAGTGATCGTCCACTAGGACTCCAAGGTCCCTCTCACAGTTACTGGTTTTTTTAAAAAGTTTTTTATTTATAATACAATTAAAACAAAAATGGACAAATGTGACATTCCAGAGTAAATATTCCTAACAGTTTGTTTCTCGTGGTACAAAAACTTAATACATCATCCTTAACCTCTATATAAGCCTCATTCTTCTATGTAATACAATTATATATACAATTATATGTACAGTTATATATATATTTCAATCCTATCCTTAACTTAAGATCCAAGCAGTTCTCCTTAATTCATACCAACAGTAAAATTTGTCCCAGATTTCAAAGTATTCGAGTTCTGTCTTGTCCTTCATAACCATTGTAAGTCTGTCCATCTCAGCACATGATAAGATAAATAAAGAAAAAACTAAAATGCTCGTCAAAAATATTACCAAAATACAGAAAAATGAATTGGTTGACAGAATATGTGTTCAAATTACAAATAAAATTATATATTTAGGGATACAATTGACTGCCAGATGCGTTACACTTAAAAGGGATAATTATGATAAGTTAATAGAACAGATCCAAAAAGACCTCGATATTTGGACTAACTTACAGCTCTCTTTTATGGGCAGAATTGCGGTGATTAAAATGAACGTGTTGCTGAAAATTTTATTCTTTTTTTTTTTACAAATTTTTTATTAATTTTTCAAATAAACATAAACAAATAATACAAATATGGTGCATTTTATTAAAAAAACAAACACATAAAAAGCCTACTCAGTAAGTATTCAGAAATAATCGGCGGTCCCCCCCCTGAAAAAATTTATTCTTGTTCCAATGCATACCTATAAAACTAGATAAGAAATTTTTTCAAAATTTGAATAAAATTATGCTCAAATTTATCTGGCGAGGGAAAAGAGCAAGGATTAAATTAAAATTATTGCAGGACTCAAAGGAAAGGGGAGGATTTGGCCTTCCAGACTTGGAGAAATACTACCAGGCTAAAGAACAGGAGACTATTATGTCTGGAAGGCCATGACCTACAAATAGGATGGCATGCTATATTATGGGATCATAAATATAAAATACACAAATATTTTCGGGCACTATATTACACAAGCTCTTATCGATGTATGGGCAAAAATCTGGCAACCAAATTATACCCAAGTACTTAGTTGGATCTCATCGTTAAAAATGCATGTACATCCAAAATTTATCCAATTAGATAAGATCATAACATATAAAAACATTTTAGATGAAAGAGGGGAGTTGAAATCCAGGAAAACCCTCCAGGATGAAGGGATAGAATTAGAATGGTGGGCATACCTGCAACTGCAGGCGAGATATTGGAAAGATAAAAAAGAGTTAGGCATTAAATTAGAACCGATAGAATTGGATAAAATAGTATTGGGATCGGAGGATAAAATGATCAAAAAATTATACCATTATTTGTTAGATCAGGCAATGTATGAGGAACAAGTAAAAGTGACTATGTTAAAATGGAGCAGGGATTTTGGTCTTAATTTTGATCTGCACATCTGGCAAGAATTATGGGTAAGAAACAAGAAGCTTACTCTGGCCACCTCTTACAAAAAAACCCTCTACAAAATGTTCTATAGATGGCATTCCCACCCATAAGATTAGCTAAAATGGATTCCAATGTCTCCTCTAAATGTTGGAAATGTAATCTAACAATTGGAACATACTATCATATGTGGTGGGAGTGCACGCAAGCTCGTGATTTTTGGAACAAGGTTAAAGAATGGCTGGAAGAAATATTAGAGCAAGTGGTAGAGTCAAAACCAGAACTTTTCCTATTAGGCATAACCACGCAGAAGTACGACAAAGGCGTACTTTATTTGATGCTACACATTCTAACGGCTTCCAGACTGGTTTATGCTCAAAACTGGAGGAATAAAGGAATTCCAACGGAAGAAGAGATCCTGTATAAAATCACAGTTACTGTTTTTAAGTCAGGTCTCGCCCAATCTGTATTTGTACTTTTGATTTTTCCTGTCTAAAAGTAAGACTTTGCTTTTCTCCACATTGTAACTCATTTTGTTGGATAGAGCTGATTGTTCAAGTTTGTCAAGATCTTTTTGGATCCTGAGTTTGTCTTCTGGGGTGTTGGCTACTCCTGTCAATTTGGTGTCTGCAAATTTGATGAGTTCCCCTTCAATTCCCTCATCTAAGTCATTTATGAAGATATTGAAGAGTACTGGGCCTAAGAGGGAACCTTGTAGTACCCCACTACTTACTTCTCTCCTTGTGGATGTAGTGCCATTGAGGACTACTCATTGAGCATGGTTTGTCAGCCAGCTACAGATCCATCTGGTGGTGATGTTGTCTATTCCACCTTTTTCTAGTTTACCAAGGAGTAGATTGTGGTCTACTTTGTCAAATGCCTTACTGAAATCTAAGTATACTACGTCCACAGCATGTCACTGATCTACTAGTTTAGTCACTTTATCAAAGAATGAAATAAAATTGGTTTGGCATGATCTGTTTTTAACAAACCTGTGCTGGCTACTGGTTATGACGTGTTTGCTTCTAGTTGTTCACAGATCTGTTTTTTATTATCTTTTCTAGGATCTTCCCAGGTATTGATGTTAAATTGATTGGTCTGTAGTTTCCTGGTTTTTTTCCCCTTTCTTGAAGATGGGGACCACATCAGCACTTTCCCAACCTTCAGGTACTTCCCTGATGTTCCAGGATTTATGAAATATGTGATGCAATGGTTCTGAGATAACATCTGCCAGCTCTTTCAGAACTCTGGGATGTAATCTGTTGGGTCCCAGTGATTTATATTCATCAAGGTTGGATAGGTGTTCTCTTACCATTTTCCTGCTTATTTTAATTTTTGTTTCTAGTATGTGTTTTGCCCAGCTCTTAGCTAGCATTTCACTCAGCGTAGGTAAAGGAGAATTTCTCATACAGTATTCAGTTTGCTGACATGTACTGTCACAAGTTTGATGCCTGGCAACACTCTCAAATTTGATAAGATTTGTACAAAACATGCTAAAATGCTACTTTTATATAGTTCAGTCTGGTGACTTTTGAAGCTTCTGAGTGATTCATTAATAGTTTTCAAAATTGAAGCTCTCTTGCAACCATCCTTACAGAAACTTACTGAGAAATATGGTTTGTAGATTGGTAGTCAAATCTACACAGATACTTATAAACAAATATATGGATTCAGGGAAATTGCCTTATATTTATTAATTTGTAAAGCATTGGAAATTCTGGCAATTGTACTGTCCGTGAATAGCTTGTGATGACTGAGTGGTATTCTCTGTCTTCAGCCTATTTACTAACTAAGCAATGATTGCCTGAAAGTCAACTTATGACTTGGAAGCATTATAGACAACAGGATACTGAAAGCATCTGGAACCTTAGATGGTTAGAAGGCTATAGAAAATTGTATATTGGGTAAAGGAAAGTGTATTGGGAATGAGTGGACAATGGAAAAGCCAGTGATATGGCAGAAATAACTAAATAAAGATTCTAAGTATTTCAGCCAAATATTGTCTGGAAAGGTAACAGCAACTGAGGAAATCCCTTCAAGACACAAAGATGTTATGATCAAAATATTTTAAAACAGAATTCCATATTTCAGAAGCAATGAAATGATTCACTACTCAGCAAAATTTTAAAGCCTTCCTTTATGACTCCAGTCTTGAGAAAATCTTAGGGCTCATTGAAAGAAAAACACATAAATTAGCTTGAAATAATTTTAAATTATAGCCTATAGGAACAAAATACCAAAAGCTTGTTCTTAGTGTTTTAATGTAGCATAAATCTATTATTCACATGAAAGTTATTAAAATGTCTTTAAATATGAAAAAATGCTGGCTATAGTGAAATAATTTCACTTGTTAGTATTGCTATGGAACATTGTAATGAAATGAATGCAGAAGTTGAAGCAGGAGTAAGCTCATATTCTTTGACAAGCGTGCAAGCATTTTTTCCACTAACTTCATGTTGTTAAAATGATAAAATCAGAATGCTCCTATATGCCATCCAAAGTATTGGGGTAGTGGTGGTGATGGCATGGAGCAAAGAGGCTACAATAATCACGCTTTTGCTTTACACCTTGGTTCTGCAAACTATGATGAAACTAATTCAAATTTAAAATCAGATGCTATCTTTATTTGAAGTTGCCTGCATGAAAACTCCAGGGACACCAATTAACTATAATAGAAGTCTCTCAACCTCTAAACAAATTTCAAAAAACTGACAAGGCACTTTTGTAGTTTAGCCACATGCATTATACATTTAAACATCTGTTTAATTTCACCCATTTTTAGACAAGAGCAAATTCATTGATTTTACTGAAGTTTTTCTCCATTTCCTGATCAAGATACCTAAGAAGCCATTCTCACAACCTCTCTTTCGTAGCAATATTATCTGGGTTATGAAATGATTTCATGGACTGTCTGAAAAGGATTATTTAGGCTGTTTCAATTTGCATCCATAAGTCACCTACTGTAGTATCTGAAACTGTATGCAATGAAAATAAACCTCCGTAGAAGGCAGTGAGTGTGAATTTGAATGTTGACATGAGATAGTGTTGAAGGAAAAGTCTTCATCATGGTTCAGTCCAAGCCGGGAATAAAAAACATGGTGACTGCTTTAGAAAGAAGGTTGCAGTTTATTGAAGAGGAGAGCCAGACATAAAGATGGCTCTGGAAGAAAAGAGAGAGAGCACATGTAGGGAGTGGGTTTTTATACCCTCTAGGGCTCTTGAAGTTGTTTCCTGTTCCTGTTCGAGGCTTTGTATTCCTGTGTCATGTATTTTGCCTTGAGTCTGAGTGTGCCCCTTTGGCATCTGTGGGTTAATCCTATTATATCCTGTCTTAGAGTTTGGGTGGAGTATGTAGATTTTAGGTGTCTTTGTCTTCTTAATCTTCTAGCTTCAACCTTCCTGAATGGTTTACATCTGCATTTCTACAGAGCTGATTTCTGCTTGGGGGAGGGAAACTTGAAAAAACCTGGGCATGCTTTTCTGCCTCTTTAATATTCTTTGAGGAAATATAATATTCTGCCCTTTTAATGTTTCCTTCTCTGAGGGGGGGCTGACTTCCCACAATAGGTTCCCAAGACTTTATTAACGATATTCTTAGGCTAATAGTTGGAACATGGAAGGGACTGTTCAGAATTAGCAAGAAGCAAATGAAGAATTGCAGTGAAAATTTTTTAGAAACCAATTTAATATCTTTAATTGATAGCAGTCGCGTGCTCAAGGCAGCAAGCAATTAAAATCCAGAATATAGAAAAAAACATTAAACCAATGCAAAAATTAACCAATGCAATCAACGCAAAAACCAATTAATCATTAAATATTTGGCAAAAGAGGTATGACTTGAATGCTCTTCTGAAGTCAGAGAAGCAATGAAGACCTTATGCAAGTGCTGAGGGAAAGCATTAAATTAAGTCTATATGTATGTGAAGTCTTGACAATAGAATTTAACATGGATCTCCCATACATGGATGATCCCTAAGGAGGTCATCCTTAAGGAAATAAGGCAAAATGCACAAAAGTTATAAACAGGCTATAACCCAAACATTAATTAATATATTTGCTTTGTCAAACCTAACCACCTTGTATCTCATTTTTCTGTTTTCCTGAAAAACATTGGGTTTTTAAATAAAATAATAATAATAGTGGAGTGGCATTATTGTACTGTGATTTTTCCCCTATTCCTTATCACTCTTATCTTGTTCTCTTCAGTGTCTGGTACTTGTATATAAGGGAAAATTCAGATTTTGTATTAACTAGATTGCTACCACTACCTCATTCATATCTATCATTTCTCTGTATAACATCACTTGGGGATAGGATACTCCAGACCAGTTTTTGAGTTCCATTGTGTTGCAATAATTCTTTCAACCATGTAAAGCCAGAAGAGATCTTTACTGAAGGCCTTGATAATTCTACCGAGACATGATGGACCTTCTGCAACTCCTATAAGCAGCTGTTGAAGATGTAAAAAGAAAGAACTAAGGAATTTCTATAAAGTTTGGAAACTCACAGCTTCAAAATTGCCTGGAGGCACTTTTCCATGCAGCAAAGTATTGCCTGCAGCACAAAGAAGAACAGATGAAAATGTCTCAAATGCACTTAAATCTTATTTTTTTAAAACAACAACAAAAATTGCAACACATCACTGTCTGTCACATAGTATGCAAAAGAGAAATCCTCAGAAATCATTCACTCATATTTGGTGGGTCTCTTGACGTATCTCTGGAAGGGACTGGAAGGTTCAAGGATTACTTTGCTGTGAGGTTCAGTGAACATTGAAAAATTGAATATTGAATATTTAAATATGTAAAGCTTAAAATATGTACTGCTTCAGTACAGTTTATAACATAAAAACCTATATTAGTTAGAACATTTATGTATTATGTAGATACAAAAGAATAAGATCTCTTGGGCATAATTTAGCTAAATACTTGCAAAACTGGTGAATTCCTTCTTGGGAAGGTGGAAGATTCTTGTTTACTGATTTGCTCATGAATACCAACAGAGAGACAATAAGCTTAAGATTAATAGAAGTGCATAAGGTACAAAAAAAGCTTCAGAAAAGGAATAATTAAAATACCAAATTTTACAAGAATTTATAGTGTTGATATTTGTAGTCTACACTATAATGACATTAGTATTAACTTTATTTTACAAAACCTAGGGTACACAGGACAATTTTACACATCCCTGCAATTTATTATTTAGTTGAGCTAAGATTTAATTCTTAGACTTTTCATTAACTATAGATTTAAATTCATGCACAACATATTTGTGTGGGTCATTTCCTTACTTCTACAGGATCTTAATAAATATACTACACTGGTCTTATTTACTTTTGAAAGTAAACTATATTTTTAACTGGCTAGCCATTCCAACTTCTTTATAAAGTAGACAAGTGAAATGAAATATTTAAAATAATAATTTAAAAGTCATATAAAGTATAGCACTACCCCCAAAAGGGCTGCTAGAGTCCATATCCCTCTGTCTCTTTCTCCAGGCAACTAGATTCTTGTAGGATCCAATTAGATTCTTCCCCTTTATCATCCACTTGGCCGGCATCTCAATATCCCTCATTCACTCCCTCACTGGCCATCAGCCGCCAGTGGCTGCCCAACTGACTGGTGCTGGATGGCTGGCTGGAGTGCTGTCATTCTGCCCCCCCCCTACACCCAAAAATCTTTGGTTTCCCAAAGAGTGAAGGGCAGTTCATCAACAGTCTGTACATACATTAGATGTGTTTTGCCAGTGAAGTGATACTAATCCTATAGCACTTCCTACCAACAGGGTCTTTGGGTGTGTCAGAGGATGGGCCAGGCATCTCCTTCCCCATTGTTTCATTGAACTGAAGGACTTCTGGGGTCTTTCTAGTAGTGAGTACAACCTCTCCATGTTGTGGCTCTGACTATCCTATGCAGGAGATGTATCACCCTTTTTGGTCTTGTTTCTTTAGGCTCTTTCCAGATGAATGGGTCTTCCTCTAGAGCTCAGCAGGCTCAGAATGAGCCACTATGACTAGTGGCTCATTCTTTGATTCTGGCTGCTGCAAGGAATGCTCACTGGCTTCTCCTGTGGGTTCCCTGAGGACCTTTTCTTTGTGCATGAGGCACAAACCTGGGAACCTCTGGACTAAGCATCTATGGTCCAATATTTGTACCAGATATGTGTGGGCTATCCATATGAGCTCAGATGGTCACAACCAGCTCATACAGTTCCCTTCCTCATCACTGTCCTTCTCCTTCTCCTCTTCTGGCAAGGATGGAGGGGGCTGTGTTTGGGTCATTGGACCCACCTCACTGGATGTGGTTCAGCAGGGGGACTCATACTGTCTCATTCAGATAACCACCACCACCACCACCACCACCACCACCACCACCACCACCACCACCACCACCACCACCACCACAACAACAACAACAACAAC